>NC_032027.1:13235734-13237714 GCF_001865875.1 Lupinus angustifolius | reverse complement strand
CCACGCCTCAGCTGGACAACCCCAAATGTGCAAGTGTTTCAAACTTGGTCTTTTATTAGTCCAAAGCTCATATGGGGTTTTGTTAACTGCTTTACTTGGCACCCTATTAAGGATGTAAACTGCGGTCTTTAAAGCTTCCCCCCAAAGAGACTCTGGTAAGGAAGAATGACATATCATACTTCTCACCATATCCTTAAGAGTTCGGTTTCATTGCTCAGCAACCCCATTCATGCTAGGTTTGCCTGCCATAGTGTATTGCGGAACAATTCCACACTCTTTGAGGAAAAGCGCAAATGGCCCTAAACGTTGTTCTCCTGATCGATCATATCTGCCATAGTATTTACCACCATGGTCAGATTTGACAGCCTTAATTTTCTTTCCAAGTTGAAGTTCAACTTCAGCCTTGAAAGACTTGAAAACATCCAAGGATTGTGACTTCTCATGTATAAGACATAGGTAGTCGTACCTAGAGTAATCGTCTATGGATGTAATAAAATAATGTTGTCTATTCCAGGAAGCCATAGGAAAAAGACCATATATATCTGTATGTATTAGTTCTAAGACATCTTTAGCTCTTTCGGCACCTAACTTCCTTTTGTTTGTCTGTTTTCCCTTTATGCACTCAACACAGACCTCAAAGTCTGATAAATCTAAAGGGTCAAGAATTTCATCTGACACAAATCTTTGAATTCTTTGTTTAGATATATGACCTAAACGCTTGTGCCATAAAGTGGTTGAATTCTCTTTTAATTTTCGTTTTGTAGCACGTGAATTTGTTTGTAGTATTTCATTAGTGGAACTGGAAACAACAAGCATATACAAATTATCATTTAAATAACTAGAACCAACAACATTTGAATTTTGATAGAGACTAACTTTATTATTTCCAAAAGAACAAGAAAAACCAAATTTGTCCAAGCTGGAAACACTAATTAAATTCCGCCTAAAAGACGGTACAACAAATGTCTCAAATAAATCCAAATGAAAACCAATTTTTTTAAACATAATCTAAATGTTCCAATAGCCTCAACTGCAAGCCTTTTGTCATCGCCTACAAAGATGAATCTCTCATCATCACTTGGTTGTCGGCTCCACAAGCCACCTTGCACAGTGACACTAATGTGAGTAGTAGCACCAGAATCTACCCACCAAGCGGCTCCACAGGCAACCCTGCATAGTGACACTAATGTGAGTAGTAGCACCAGAATCTACCCACCAAGTATCATTGGGTACAAAAGCCAAATTAATTTCATAACAAACAAGAGTTAGAAATTTACCCTTCTTTACACGCCATGAGGCATATTTAGAACACTATTTCTTCATGTGTCATTGCTTCTTACAGAAGCAACAGGTAAATTCTTCATTACTCTTCAATTTCTTTTGCTCATAAGACCCTTTCGCAACATCCTTATTGCTCTTCCTTTTCTTATTTTGAGGGGTCATAGCCAAGTGAGCACTTTCAGTCTTATCTCTCTGCAGCCTATCTTCCTCTTGCACACAATGAGATATAAGCCCATTAAGGGACCATTTGCCCTTCTGAGTGTTATAACTCACTTTGAATTGCCCAAAGTGTGCAGGAAGAGAAATTAAAACCAAGTGCACGAGCATGTCATCACCAAGATCTAACTTAAGTGACTTGAGTTTTGATGCGATATTAGACATCTCCATAATGTACTCCCTTATGTTCCATTTTCCTTTATACTTCATGGAGATGAGTTTAGCTAAAAGGCTGCTTGTCTCCGCCTTTTCATTCTTGGCAAAGAATTGTTCTATTTCTTCAAGGAACTTCCTTGCACTTTCACCCTCAGATATAGAACCTTGAAACGCATCTGGAATAGAGCGTTTCATGATCATCATGCACATTCAGTTAGAGCGTTCCCATTTCTCAATTTTAGCCTCATCGAGGTTTTCCGTAGTGGAAATGTGTTTCCTCACACAAAGTGCCAGATCCAAATCCATACAGCCGAGAATGATTTCTAC
>NC_032027.1:13233712-13235634 GCF_001865875.1 Lupinus angustifolius | reverse complement strand
GATGTTACTGATTTGAGCAGAAAAATTTGCAGCATTGGTAAAAGACACTGAATCCACATAATAAATAATTAATAATATGTTCAAATATAAACAAACAAGTCATGTAGTATATATAAAAACAAGACATGTTCACATAATAGACTCATCACAAGATACCTTCGCACAACATCAATTTCTAATCTTTGGACCAAAAAATCAATTTGTAAGTGGTACTCTCAATGTAAGGATCAAATATTAACAATTAGTTCTGTCAAATAATAATATGTCTTTGGCCCGACTATTATACACATGAGAAAAAAACTTTATAATTGTTACATATTTATCCTCACATGTATGTTATTATTTGGTCAAATTGTGTATTCATTTGTGCCGAACACAATTCGCATAAATAATCTCATACTCATATGTGTAATTTCAATTAATCTCCACAATAAAGGTTACTTTGGCAACATATTGCATCAATTAATCCAAAATAATAATCAGACAAAAAGTAAACAATATGAGTCAATTGCAAAAAATATAATCTTGAAATTAAAACCTTTAGATTTGATATCTTTTATGAATACCAAATCAAATCCTTTTTTTTATCAAACCATAATTATCCATAAAACATATATACACATGTTTAGATTGCAAAAAACACCAATATAGATCAAATAAAGTTTGGCACCACAATGTTACACGACTGCAATAATAAGAAGAAAAGAACAAAAAAAATTGTGCTTAATGCACATACCTGAATTCATTATGCAACTGTGGAAAACTTGAATGATAGGCACAATTAATAAACATATGCACTCATATTAGTGCATATGCCTTCACACAAAAAAGCCATACAAATATGCAGTAAAATACAGCAAGCACGTAACATGACATTAACAAATTTCATGAGCATTAATGACACCAAATTCATGAAAAATGTAGCAAAAAAATTTGATGAACAAACTTGCCAAAAATGTTTGAAGTGATTTTCATATCATTATCAAATAGGAGAAATTAACATGTATCAAACTTTGATTTGATAGAAAAATAAATCCCTAAATTCTCAATCTTTATGACATGATAGCGGAAGCGTAATGTCCCCAAATTAAAATGAGGGTTCATACAAGATTTGGGAAAACACCCTTAATGTAGAATCATATTCAGAACCTACGCTCTGATACCACTTGTTGGGAATTCCTTATGATTGGTGAAATACCAATCCTAGGATCTTGAATCCCATGATTCTCACACATATATGAAACAAATGGTGCAGTGTCATAGCTGAATTCATGTTCCTGGATGTGCTCCTTTGATCTACGTTTCTGAAAGAGGTTTTGTGGTATGATGACCTTCCTCAACCAAATCTTTGATTCCTCTTGGGACTTGCGTTTTCACTCTGATGGGGAGAGGATAAAACTGAAAAAATTGATTTGGTGTATTGGAGACCATAACTTTCCTTATGCGTTAACTTATAGAGTTCCCATTATCCCCTATAGGTTAACCTCATGGGTATCCACTCATTAAGTCCATATTCGTTATCAACCTTTAGAAATCTAAGGGGTGTCAGTAATTAAATCACTTATAATGTAACCGCAAAAATAAATAGTTGATATCATTGTATCAAATATATAATGCCCACCTTAATTAGAAATTATAAATATGTGAGAACAAAATTCTTGCATAACTTATAAAAACATAATACAACATAAAAAATTATTCGATTAAGAGTGGAAATGAATATCTCATGCAAAATTATCAGTTCTAAAGAAAATGTACTAAATTTAAATCAATTCTTTTACTAAAAATTCATAATATATCTATGTCCTAGGATTTATATATTTATATATCCATCTACAATGTTATAATTTATGTTTATAATCAACTCTGTCAGAAATGATAACCGTTCGTCCAGTCCTCTAGTAGTACATTTTTTTAAGATT
>NC_032027.1:13216439-13233612 GCF_001865875.1 Lupinus angustifolius | reverse complement strand
TCCATAATGTACTCCCTTATGTTCCATTTTCCTTTATACTTCATGGAGATGAGTTTAGCTAAAAGGCTGCTTGTCTCCGCCTTTTCATTCTTGGCAAAGAATTGTTCTATTTCTTCAAGGAACTTCCTTGCACTTTCACCCTCAGATATAGAACCTTGAAACGCATCTGGAATAGAGCGTTTCATGATCATCATGCACATTCAGTTAGAGCGTTCCCATTTCTCAATTTTAGCCTCATCGAGGTTTTCCGTAGTGGAAATGTGTTTCCTCACACAAAGTGCCAGATCCAAATCCATACAACCGAGAATAATTTCTACGGCTTCCTTCCAGACCTTAAAGTTTGTCCCATTCAACAATGAGATGTTACTGATTTGAGCAGAAAAATTTGCAGCATTGGTAAAAGACACTGAATCCACATAATAAATAATTAATAATATGTTCAAATATAAACAAACAAGTCATGTAGTATATATAAAAACAAGACATGTTCACATAATAGACTCATCACAAGATACCTTCGCACAACATCAATTTCTAATCTTTGGACCAAAAAATCAATTTGTAAGTGGTACTCTCAATGTAAGGATCAAATATTAACAATTAGTTCTGTCAAATAATAATATGTCTTTGGCCCGACTATTATACACATGAGAAAAAAACTTTATAATTGTTACATATTTATCCTCACATGTATGTTATTATTTGGTCAAATTGTGTATTCATTTGTGCCGAACACAATTCGCATAAATAATCTCATACTCATATGTGTAATTTCAATTAATTTCCACAATAAAGGTTACTTTGGCAACATATTGCATCAATTAATCCAAAATAATAATCAGACAAAAAGTAAACAATATGAGTCAATTGCAAAAAATATAATCTTGAAATTAAAACCTTTAGATTTGATATCTTTTATGAATACCAAATCAAATCCTTTTTTTTATCAAACCATAATTATCCATAAAACATATATACACATGTTTAGATTGCAAAAAACACCAATATAGATCAAATAAAGTTTGGCACCACAATGTTACACGACTGCAATAATAAGAAGAAAAGAACAAAAAAAATTGTGCTTAATGCACATACCTGAATTCATTATGCAACTGTGGAAAACTTGAATGATAGGCACAATTAATAAACATATGCACTCATATTAGTGCATATGCCTTCACACAAAAAAGCCATACAAATATGCAGTAAAATACAGCAAGCACGTAACATGACATTAACAAATTTCATGAGCATTAATGACACCAAATTCATGAAAAATGTAGCAAAAAAATTTGATGAACAAACTTGCCAAAAATGTTTGAAGTGATTTTCATATCATTATCAAATAGGAGAAATTAACATGTATCAAACTTTGATTTGATAGAAAAATAAATCCCTAAATTCTCAATCTTTATGACATGATAGCGGAAGCGTAATGTCCCCAAATTAAAATGAGGGTTCATACAAGATTTGGGAAAACACCCTTAATGTAGAATCATATTCAGAACCTACGCTCTGATACCACTTGTTGGGAATTCCTTATGATTGGTGAAATACCAATCCTAGGATCTTGAATCCCATGATTCTCACACATATATGAAACAAATGGTGCAGTGTCATAGCTGAATTCATGTTCCTGGATGTGCTCCTTTGATCTACGTTTCTGAAAGAGGTTTTGTGGTATGATGACCTTCCTCAACCAAATCTTTGATTCCTCTTGGGACTTGCGTTTTCACTCTGATGGGGAGAGGATAAAACTGAAAAAATTGATTTGGTGTATTGGAGACCATAACTTTCCTTATGCGTTAACTTATAGAGTTCCCATTATCCCCTATAGGTTAACCTCATGGGTATCCACTCATTAAGTCCATATTCGTTATCAACCTTTAGAAATCTAAGGGGTGTCAGTAATTAAATCACTTATAATGTAACCGCAAAAATAAATAGTTGATATCATTGTATCAAATATATAATGCCCACCTTAATTAGAAATTATAAATATGTGAGAACAAAATTCTTGCATAACTTATAAAAACATAATACAACATAAAAAATTATTCGATTAAGAGTGGAAATGAATATCTCATGCAAAATTATCAGTTCTAAAGAAAATGTACTAAATTTAAATCAATTCTTTTACTAAAAATTCATAATATATCTATGTCCTAGGATTTATATATTTATATATCCATCTACAATGTTATAATTTATGTTTATAATCAACTCTGTCAGAAATGATAACCGTTCGTCCATTCCTCTAGAAGTACATTTTTTTAAGATTCTTCTTCTACCCAAAAGTTCTAATCGTCATTTTATTTAGAAACTTAAAAAGAAATGTAAGAAAAAAACAACAAAATTTGTGGATAGTAGTAATTAACAAACCCACAATTTCCTTAAGTCCTTGAAAAATTTATTATAGCAATAAATGGTAAACTTGTTCAAAATGGATCAAATCACAAAAGGATATACAATAATAATTAAATTATAACTAACTTATTCTAGATTATACAGTGATAATTTATTTCTTAAATTTGTTCCTTAGTGCTCTCTTTTCAACGAAAAAGAAGTTTCTCATTCACCTATAATAATATGACTTCCTTTTATATTATATATATGCTATAACATTATATGTAATTAGTTTCTTATTTTAATCTATAAAATCAATATATTTATTTTCCCCTGTTTTGCATGTTGAATTATAGGTTTTCTTTAGATCAGAGTTTCATAGAAATGATTCTACAGATTCAGCTAATTTTATTTTTTTAGAAGAATGGTGATGAAAGTTGAAAGAATGTGTGAAGAAAATTTGTTGAAAGAATGTGTGAAGAAAATTTGTTGAAACAAGGAATCTATCAAATTTACTTTATTTTATTCTAAAATTCGAGATAAGTTCATGCAATAAATTTTGAGATTTTTTAAATTAATAGACTATAATCATATTAAAAACTAAACTATACAAATATTGTATTAATTTATTCTAGATCCTTCATTCATTTATGCACGTATTTTAAAGTTGGAACTTAAATAATGAAAAAAAAAGTGTTAGGGAAATTATTCAATGTCTTATTTTTAAAATAACTAACATTACATTCTTTATTCAATGTTAAGTTTCAACATTAACTTGTTTATTGGCATTACTAGTGAGAACCAGTGAGAACTATTGTAACTTATGACGGAAACTGGAGATCTAAAATGATAAGAGTTGGCTTAGTTTGAAATTTAACTCAAGTTTAATATAATCTATTTTCTAGTTCTAACTCAACTTGATTTGCATTTGTGAATTGTTCGACACAACTGATAAGCTTGAATTGGTTTACTTCGTCATTAATTCATGAATTGTATAGTATAACTCATTAAATATTCATACATATAATTGAGTAACTCATAAACCTAATAAATTGAACTATAATTAACTTAACTTCGACCGTTTATTTAACAAAATCAATTTCTAGGTTAAGTTCAACTCAATTAACCCATAAACCAAGTTTGTCGAGTTAAATAACAAATCGAATTTGGAACAAATATCAAATTAGTTCAATTTGTTATAATTTAATAACATATCCCAATAGATAAAGTTAGCTTCCCTTCCATCGATCTTGGGGAAGTTAGCTTTGTCTACTTACATTTTTAGAGGGAACTGGAGGTTTGGTGAAGGAGCAATGGAACATGTACTTCTTATCTTTAGTATAGGGGAGGAACACTATATTAAGGACTACGGTTATCTAATATTTAGATTATTAATTTAGAAAATTATTAAACTAAAAATGATGAGAATGAATTTAAAAAAATTAATTTAATTTTCTTACTCAGAATATTATCTACAAATTATTAACGTTTGGTTTTTATACGTACTTTTAAAAAAAAATCTAAATATATCTATTTACCCAACACACTTTTTCATGCAAGTGTAACAAAGTAGATTTATTTTTCTTTTAATAAATTCATTTTCTAATAAAGGTGGTTGAAAGAAATCTTTAAGTCCCTTATTTTTTAATTTTATCATTTTAATAATATCTCAGAGTTTAAATATTTAACTTTTACTAATTCTTTATTAAGTTTAGTCTCCACTTGATCCATCTTTATGATAGAAATACATCTTCTATTCGATAATATATATTAGTTATTTTTCCGACCAATGACTTAATATTTAGATGACGGTAGACTAAAATAAATCAAAAAGGTTGAGCTATCAATGTGGTATACTAAGGTGTACTACGTCTTTGGTTGGAGGAACCGGAGGGAGTTAGGGAAAGTAGGCCAAGAGATTTTAATTAAATTCTTCTATCTGCTTCAAAACTTTAGAAGGTAGGGGAAGATAAATAACAATCCTTACCTTTTAACATTTTTTCTCTTCCATAATTTCTTTTTTTTTATCTACTATTTTTTCCTACACTAACTTACACTTCTTTAAATGGTTTAGTAGAATCATTTGTTTTGGAAAATAACGGACTAAAGTTTCTTTTATCCATTTTTCCAAATATAATGAGACTACAATCATTTTTAAAATAGTTTTGAAATTTCTCTCATCTCTCATCTTCAACCAAATAAGGGGGAATAACGGTTATTTTTCCTCCCTTCTTGCCCTCTTTAACCTATCCAAACATGGAAAAATAGGTTTCCTCCTTTTTCATTCCTTTCATTAAAACTCTCCCTCGTCATTTGACGCAAAACATATTATAGATATTATGTTTATAATATACTTCTAATAAAGAGTGCAAAATTCTCCTTTTAAATTTATCTATATTATATATTTAATTTTAAATATGATGATAAATGAAGATAAAAATGATGATTTTGTTTGTGAGTTAAATTATGAAGGACAAATAAGGGAAACAGAATGATTTAGAATCATAAAATACACTCATGACTGTGAAGCCTTACTTTTTCCTTTCTTCATCTAAAAAACAAACCCTTAATATTACGAGTTAATTATTTTATCTTATATAAGATGGGGACTCTCTCATGTGTGGAATTACTCTCCTAAATTAAGAATAAAGATCACATATCCTTGTTTCTTATTCATTCCAACTAAAAAAATTCACTTCAATAAAAAGAAAATCCTAAAAAAAATATTAATAAATATCAATTTTATATTACTTGGTAAAATCTGGTTAGCTAGGGACAAGAGAGAGTTATAAGGTGGCTAGGGAAGGTTCAAAGAATAAAGTGATAAAAAAGTTAAATGTTCGAATCTCCCTAACTATAAAATACAAATACTAACATTTGCTTACAAAAAATATTAACTAGAGATAGAGAGAAAAGAAGTTTTTGGGACAAAAAATTTGTGTACAATTAAAGATAAAATTTTAATAATTAAAGAAGGAATATAATATGTCCCAATTGTTGTTCTAGTTTGTATTTCCGACCAATTAAAAATTGTCACTTTATATTATTAAAAAAGAAAATTTACACAAATATAAACTAATATTTTTATTTTATTTTGAGTTTGTGAAGTTTAATTGGCTAGGGATAAAGAGACTTATTTTTTTGGATGGAAAATCTTTTTTCATAATTTTTTGTATTATCGAGGGTATCCCTCACTTTACATGTAAGGAACTAATCATTTTTTTTGATGTATGAATGCCTCTTCCAACAAGTGTCACTCACAAGAATTTAACTTTTTAACTTTTGATCTTTTTGAAAATATAGTAAAATCTTACATCATTAGACTAACATCTTGTTAATTCATCGCGTATGAGTGAGGTGCAGGAGGATAAATTTACTTAAAAATGACTAACTACATATAATCGTGAATTGAAATTTTACTAGTGATGTTGCATTTTCTTTACCCCCTCAACGAAGTGTTTGAGGAATAAATATGCAGCTTTATCTTAAGCTGCTAATTATGTTAATTTTAGTGTGATATAATGCTAAGTTCTACCCTAAATGATTAATCTGAAAATAATGTCATATTTTTATTATTATTTAGAATTAAAGAGAGAGGCATATGTGCATTCACCATATGAATAGTGCCACTTGAAGAACATATATAGAAAGAATTGTAGAAATAAAAAAATGTTGGGTGGGAAACTTTAATCTCTGGAAAAGGAAAGAGGGTTATCAGAAAATAACTTGTTTTAACTCAGTTTGAAAAGATGAAACAAAGGAAACATTGGTGTAATAGTATAAAATTATACTGAATTTTCAAGTATCGTACTATATTAGATGTTCAATTATCGAGAATGATACTTGTTAAGAAAGATAAACACAAATTCTAAAAAAAATTAATTCCTTATTTATATGTGTCGGATACCCTTAATTATTAAAACAAAAGTTGGAAAAGATGGAGCAGGAACTCGTGGAGTATGTATGTGTGAACATACTGATGGACCCCTACATCTATTGTAACTGAGAATGTGGCTATGATCTTCGTGTAGGGTTGAAGTCACCTTCGATTTTGTCCGGGAAATGGGACCCCTACTCTGCTGGCTATTTACTACTTGGTCCAACACCACATTCACATGTCGATGCCACCATATCTTATATATGCTCTATTTTTTGTTTTTTTAATTATGTTTTTTATATAATCAAGATTGTGAACTTTTGTTGTCACTTTATATTTTGGATGTTTATTTAATATCTATACTACTTATAAAGAGAAAACCCAAAATAACCACTCACCATGGTGTAATTTGTGGTTTTCCCTAATTTGCCCTCACTATTTTCTAATTTTTATAAAAAAAATCATACATAACCTAATGTTCTTCTCCACCTAATATATGCTCATATTATTTGGTTAATTATTTTTTATTCTTACATTATGACTATCGGTCTTTAATGTAGAACATTACATAAAAATAAAATAAAATAAAAAGTGAGAGAGGGGATAATTTTATTTGCAAAAGAATGTTGTAAATTTCTTCTTGTGTTTTTTATATATTTCTTATTCCATGTGTGGGAGACGACTAATATCTCTTAAGATATGATCAGAAATTATTTATTCCAATTAATTTTTTTTAGACACATAAAATGAGACATGGAACCAGAAATTGCATCATTAAGTAACTCAAACCTCTTCTATTTGGACCAAACAAGAAACAACATTGATGGAAGTTATCAAATTTTATTGTTCAAGAAACTCAGTTAATTTAAGGGAGCAAATAATTTTGCCATCTTTTTTCATTATCCTGCTTTATAATCATCATCAAAAGTACGTCTATTTAAAAATACTTTTGAAAGATAACCAATGCTTTATATAAAGTATGTATAAAAAGAAAACTATAAGAATATTCCTTCTCATCCTCTTTCTTTATCATGTGAGTTTTTTTCTCCCCTTAGATGAGATATGTCCTGTCTTTTTTCTTCTTAGGAAGCATGTACACGTTAATGAAACCATGATGAAGAGATTTAACTAGTCTCTATTAGAAAGAAGGTTATAATGGATAGACATAAAGATAAACTTTAGACATCATGATACCTAAATCACTTATCCTCGCTTCTCAATTGATTTTCTTTAACTCAACACAATTATTATGATGAAGATTCACTTGGTAATAATGTTATTTGGATAACAACAACAAAAAACAACTTAATCGATCACATAAATATAGATGTTCTTTTTATACGTGAAACATTATTTTATATTATATTATTACTCCACGCCCATACACTTTAAATCTAATAATATAACGTTTTAAATGAATAATGAATTAGATCCTCCCCATCAAGCCACTCCTTTTTTTTTCATATTATTATTACAATACTGAATTATTGGAACGGACAGAATCTGAACTCATTATAGATACCCCACAAGATGGACTAAAATACATTGAAGCAGGTTCTTTAATTTTGAATAAATTTAAATAATTTAACTAATTAATGCATATGACTCGAAAATAAGGATGTATGCGATAATTTTGTTCCAGTTCACAAATCAGCAATATTTGAAGCTTAACTCTCGTAATTGAAAGTTTTTTTTCATATGCAAAACTTGAAGCCGAATATAAAAACATATAACTAAATTGTGTAGGATAATATTATTTATATAAGATGATACATGATAAAAATGCGGTCAGTAATGGTTTGACAAGCATCCAATGAAAGGAGAAATAAAATGTCATCATCCTTAATATTGTTCATTGCATGAGATTGATGCATGTACATGAGTATACTTAAGGTGGCTTTTGAGTTTTATTATTCATTTATTTGGTGGCGGGAGAAACTTATTAAACAAAAGAATCTGCAAGTGATGAGACAACAAGAACAGAAAAAAATTTGGATAACTAATTAAAACGAGAGGACAAAATTGACCAATGAACTCATTTAGAAATGATGGATACGTTAATATATATATTATTAGGCAGAAATCAACAAGAGGGAACCAAAAATGACACAACATATTAACAAGGGGGGCGGCCCTAGATTATATTTATGAATCCAACATTATAATAAAATTCCTATCCCACTCTCTTATTTCATTCTTTTATTTTTTTCCTTCGGTTATTCTAGTAAACATTAGTCTTTGTAAGCTATTGGCACGCACTCCTTTTACGATTAACTTAAAGACAAAATTAATACGTAAGTTATGTGTTTTTTTGGTAGATCATTGACGTGATGATCTGTTGGACTATAGATGCTAATATTTTTCTTGATCTCTAATTGACTCGGTGATTACCTTATTTCGATGACTATATTTTTCAAATGGGGTAGTAGAGGGGAGCATATTTATTATCTCATAACAAGTGTCACTCCATATATCATAAACTATGAATAATGATAGAGACATTTTTACATTGTAATAATAAAAAATGTAATGGTAACTAGAGATATTTATTTTCTCTTTCTTCCTAAGTCGTTTAACCAATGATCAATCAGTGAGTGACTGAGTCACGACAAGATGCATGATAAATGAGAAAATAATAATTATTTATTAAGAAAAAAAGAAGATTAAATAAATAAATAAAAGTATATACAACTTGAAGAAAATGGTTGTCCAATAGGACCTAGTGAATGAACAAATATTTGGAATGTAATACCCAATAGAGGAACATGAGTTTAGGGTAATAAATTTGATGTGAGATGAAATATTGTTGTTGGATAAGTGTATCTTTTATCTTATAAAGTATGTATTAATATTTGTGATTCACTGAAAAATTATTTAAATTAAAATATAATAATTAAATATTTATCTCACATAAACAATAGCATATGAGTGATATACTCTTTATGATAGAAAATATCCTCCTCTAGGTGCATTAGTTGTAACACCACTCTTTGAATGTTTGTCTTTATGATGCATTATAATTGAACACACAAAAATATGTGAAAACCAACCTTCCATGACAGTAAACTACATATAGTAAGCGTCTATTTAATAAAACCGGCTTGTAGCTGCAAGTTCATATCTTGTAAGTATAAAGGTAATTGGAAATTTAGCTTGTTGTTGTATATGTAACTTATTAAATTAGACTTATTTTATAAAACTCAAACTGTAATTTAAAAATGACTAAAAAATATATACAATATATATTTAATTATATACTAATTAAAAAATTAATAATTGGAGTAATTAAATACATAAATAATTTTAAATACATAATTAATATATTAATTTGTTTGTTTTATTTTAATATTTTTAATGGTTTTCAATATTTTTTCTGTTAAACATATAATTAAGTTGAATAAATTTGCAATATTCTTCCATTGTTGACACTATTTATTATTAAAAATATATAATTTAGAGATAATGTATATATCTGTCTAATAATTAAATGTAAAATTAATTTATGCATCATAAAAAATTCAGATGTGAAAATAATTTATAGATCACTACCAACAAGGAGTAGGTCTAGTTGTGTAAGATCCTACTAGATCTGTAGGATGACCAAAAGGTCAAGAGTTCAATTTCTAGGAGCAACATTTGTTGGGAGAGACAACCACGACTCTGAAAGGGATTAGTTCTTTGCCAATAAGGTGAGAGAATACCCTTAGTAGTAGCCTTGTAGGGGTGAGCATGAGCCAGATTGAGACGGGTTAAAGCTTGTCCCTTACCCGATCCTAAATGTTGGCTGACTCATTTTTTAAACCTGAACTCAGCCTTAAACCAAAAGCTAAATCAATCCTAAATATCAATTGATTTGACCTTTAAACCCAACCCTAGACCTGATTAAATATAATGCATACTCAATTTAGATAAAGTCTTCTCAATGTTACTTATTATTATGAACATGTAAATTGACATATAAAATGATATATGTAATGAAAAATTAGAAAATAAATGATACTTTCGACCAAAAAAATGTTATTATTCTATACACAATTGAATAGAGATACATATAAACATGATAAGTAAGTAACCATGGGACGGGTCATGCTTGACCCCTATCTGGCCCTAAATATTGTCTGAGTCTAATTTTTGAACTCAAACCCGGCCTCAGACTCGACGAGATGTGATCCTATTCGGACCCGATTATGGCCGGGTTATGTTGGATGAGCGGGTAGGGTCGGGTCTTGCTCACTCCTACTTGATAGTACGAATATTTTTATAAATCACAAAAATAATAAGGTTTTTTTAGTTGGGGTAACTATGTATTTGATTAAAATTTTGAAGGGTAAAATTTGTAAGTGAGTTATTGAAGCTACTTTCATTTTCTAAAAGTTACTTCAAGTAATAGCTTTTTTAATATAATTTTAAAACGCTACAAGCTTTTTATTTTAAAAAACCATAAGTTTCATTCAATTTTATTTACTAAAAGATTTTAATTATTTATTTGCTAAGTCAAAATGTTATAACCTACCTAAACAAGTATAAGTTTGCTTTCAGGAAACTAGTAACTCCACAAACATAGTATGTTATTCACAAGCCACTATAACAGAAGATTTACTTCTCCAATTAAATGCCGAACTTATACAAAGTACCCCAAAAAAAGTTGCACGTGAAATTGGAAACGAGCAAAATGTAAGAGGTGGAGTTGTTGAATTGATGGGTAGTAAACATTGAAAAATTAAACTGTGAGACTAAACATATATGAAAGTAGAAAGTCACTGATGTGGTCCATAAAATATGTTACTTTTACATACATCGTGTAGGATGATATGATGAAATCCATGCATTATTCAGATATATATATATATATATATGTGGAGGAAGTAACTCACATTAGAATATTCGATGGCAAATATTAGGAGCAAAAATAATCCAACTAGCTAAAATAAAAATTGCACAACATGCTTGGCTATGGATCATTTTCATTGGTACTGTGTCAACCAAAATAAAACATACCTCAGTTTTTTTATATGCTTGTATAAACTATATATCATAAAGATATTAATGTCAAGATCTAGCTAAAAGTTAATGTTTTTTCACAAAGATGAGCAAGAGAAATCATATTATTCTCGTAGACTTGATTTAAGAAGAAGTCTTACTTCAAAATGAATATAATCTTCATATGATTAACTTTTATCTTTTTAACTCAATTCTTAATTGTACATTTCTGATGAATATGATGTAGCTCATGATTTGGTAGAATAAGGACCATATCCTTAACTTATAGGGTTTGCAAAGTGCTTCCAGCAAACACTTTCCTTCATGAAACACAATATTAATTTTCCAAATAATTATACATTTCACATAACATTTCATACAAGACAATTTTTAATAATTATGTCATTTCAAATAATATTTACTATATTCCATTTAATTATTCTAATAGAAATTAAATAATATCATAATAAATTATATTTCTTCCATAAATTAATTATATGATTTAACTATTTCTTTAACTATTAAGTCATTATATACTATTTAACATATAATTGAATTTGACACCACATATTGACTAATCAATAATTTCATTCAGTTATATATTCTTTAACTCATCTATTTCTACACAATGCAAGACTTCTTCACTCGCTAACATCTCTCTATCAACTATGAGTCATTTTGAATATTGGGTACATTAAAGTTCAACTCTCCATCTACTTATATTGTATTGTTTTTTATATGTCTAGTTATGCATCAACATAATATGATGTGTGACCTTTGGCCTAAAATAATTTCAATACAAAAGACCTCATATGAATCTATTGATCACTTGTTGCTTCAATACTCAATTGAGTCATCGAATCATTAGCTATACCACTTCTTGGGAGAACTTTATTCGTGGGCCGAAGTGTTCTTTCATGAGCTAAGTGAAAGAAGCATATAAGTGAATTTGATACCAAATCTTGACCCAAAACCTTAAGGTACTAGATTTATAAGTTCATCTACTTATATGTTCTTCAAGTTACAAACTTCTATACAATGTAAAGCTTCTTCACCTATACTTAAAATACTCAACACAAATATTGTTATTGTTAGAGTGCATTTCAAGAATGTCAATTTAATGTGTGAATAACTTATAAGGTTAGCAATAGCATAGCAATTAGAAGTTTTTGTGTGTATAATTTATCCTTCTTCAAATTAAAAGCCAATGTTTTAAATTGCACTATGCTCACAATATTATAATTTTTGGAGTCTCAACAATAGAATTACAAAATTATATCAGCTACATTTTCTTGCCATTGTGATAAACACAATACAATTATAAACTTGACCAACAATGCAGGGAACATGATTACTGGGAGGATGAGGGGAACAGGCGAGTGGACTCAAGTTGGAGACAGGAGGAGCTGGAGGCAGAAAGATGGGGGTAGAGGAGAGGATGCTGTTTCTAATTTCCATGGAGCTGGTAGAAGAGATTCATTCCAACCAAAAGGATATTTCAAATCACTTCATCAAAACACCATTTCCTTCTTCTTCACTAACATTCCCGATAGTCATGGTACAAGAGAGATGTGAGATTTTTTCTCAAAATGGGGTAAGGTAGGGGATGTGGTTATCCCTCAGAAGAGAGACAAGAAGGGGAATAGATTTGGCTTTGTCAGATTCAAACATGTAGACAAGGATGGTAAGTTGGAGAAGGCTCTGTCGAACGTTTGGATTGGGAATTTTAAAGTAATGGTCAACAAACTAAAATTCAGCAGGGATGGGATGCCCTTTGCTCAAAAGGATCACAGGAACAACAATTTTCAGAAGCAAATTCAGAGAAATGACCAAAAGAAGATACTTTACTCAGTGGTTGATCAAAAGGGATCTTCTTGGAAGGACATCCTAGTGAAAGGTAGGGATGCAGGGTCATCTAGGGATGTTTCCAAATGGATAGAGTTGGAGTTTAATGTTTCTGAGGAAAAGATGCAATCTTGTTTTGGTTCGTTTATAGGGGAACTAAAAGAGATTGAGGATGGCAAAGAGGTTGATAGTTTTTTGGCATCTCTTGGTCTCCATTCGATGAAAAATGTTCCTATGGGGAGCAATTTAATTCTTCTTAAAGGAATTGAAGGGGCAGATATTCAGAACATTGTTAAACAAGATGAGGAATGGTGTAAGACTCTCTTCAAAGAGGTTAGAAGATGGTCACCTGAGTTGTTTGCCATGGACAGGTTGGTCTGGGAGAGATGTTCTGGTATCCCTGTGCAAGCCTGGACAGAGGACTTTTTTAGGCTTCTTGCTGGTTCTTTTGGTCGGTTTATCAAGATGAGTGAGGCAACGCAGACTATGGAAAGGTTGGATGTGGGCCATATATTGGTAGCCACGAAATATTTGAACGGGATAGATTTGAATCTAACAGTGAAGGTGGGAGATCTATTGTTTGATATTGCAATGGTAGAGATTGCTTCTGAAGAGGGTGGTTCGGTTATGAAGGTTAAAAACGTCAGTGAAGAGGGAGGCGTTGGTTCAGATTCGATGGCTTCGGAGGAAGGTGATACTTGGCTGGAAGTTAACTTTGTGTGGGAGGATGATGGTGGTTCGGAGGAAGATGATGATGACATGGCCTCCTTTCTTGATAGGGATGACGTGGCTCAAGAGAGAGGTAAAGTAGATGAATCAAAAGTGGCCATGGAGAGTTTGTGAGGTACAAAAGGTAGGAGAGGAGGATAGATTTTTAAATCTCGTTGGGCCTAGGGTATCCACGTGTAGAACCCGATCTGGGTTGAGTGGAAGTGGAGGGATTCTGTGTTTTATGAATAAAAAAAACACATTGGGCCATGTTAGTCAAGCCCAACCAATGAATAATAATTTTAATGCAATGGAGGTGGGCTGTTCAAATAAAAAAGGCAAGGAAATTCAATTTGAGTGTATAGTGGTCCCTGGTCACGTAAATTTAGTCCAGTAGGAAAAAATTCTCTTCAAGGTAATAAAAGAGACTTTGTAAATGGGTCTTCTTCAAAGAAAATTAAGAGTAAGGTTGGGGCTTCTTTTTCTTCTTCAAGTGATAATCAGGGAATTGCCATGGAGGTGCTCAAGTCTTCTAAAAGTTTCAAAGAGAGAAAAATTTTTATTAGCTCTCTTCCACATTCTTTTTCCAAGCTGAGTTATGGAAGTAGAGGATTTCGTACTACTATGAAGAAGGTGGGAAGAGGAAAAAAGAAACCTATTAAAAAAGGTAAAGTCATTTTTAATGAACCTCTTTTATCCAATAATATTATGAAGAGTCCTGATTTAGCTTTTGAGGAGGTGGAGGTGGATCCAACAATTAGTAATTCCATTACTGATTCACATGTGAGAAGTGCAAATCTCCTCCATTTCAAAGAGGATGATTTAGTGGTGGGAAAAATTTGGGAGATAGGAAAGAAGTTAGGAGTTACCTTTAATGGTGATGAAGCTGTGATGATGGACAGAATTAAAGAGTTGGAAATAAGGGATAAGGTTGGATTCAATAATGCCAACCGATGGGAGCAAGGGGGTGATCAATGAATTGTGCCTCTATAAATGTTAAGAGGTTGAGTTCTAGGCTTAAAAGAAGAAAGATTAGAAGCCTAGTGGAGAATAATGATATCCATTTTTTGGGTATTCAAGAAACTAAATGGGAATTGTGTGAAGTGAACCATGTTTATGGGCTTTGGGGGAATTCAGATTGCGAGTGGGATTATATTCCATCTGTTGGTCGAGCTGGGGGTTTATTGAGTATGTGGGACTCAACAAAATTCACAAGAATTGACACCTTCAAAGGTAATGGTTATCTTGCTATTAAAGGAGTGTGGCTTGGTGATCAAATTACTTGTTGTATTGTTAACATATATTCTTCCTGCAATTTGAGTATCAAAATGTTGCTTTGGGAGGAGTTGAGTGTGTTGAAGCGGAGCTTAGCACTTGATTGTTGGTGTTTTTTGGAGATTTTAATTCTGTTTGTTGTGCTTCCGAGCGAAGAGGAGGAGGTCAGGTGAGATGTAGTAGAGAGATGCTGCTCTTCAACGATTGGATTAGAGAATTGGAGTTGTTGGATCTTCCTTTAATTGGTAGAAGCTTTACTTGGTATCAATCTGGTGGGGGAGCTATGAGTAGACTAGACAGATTTCTTTTGTCTTCTGGGTGGCTCAGTCATTGGCCTGGGGTGTCTCAATGGGCTAAATGTAGAGATTTTTCTGATCATTGTCCTATTGTTTTGAAACATAGGAGGTTGAATAGGCCTCCTATTCCGTTTAAATTTAATAATTGTTGGTTGAAGCACTCTGATTTTCGAGAATTAGTGAAGAGAAGTTGGTCGGAGACTCAGATAACAGGATGGCCTGCTTTTATTGTGAAGGAGAAACTGAAATGTTTGAAATCACATTTGAAAGCTTGGAATAGAGATATTTTTGGGTGTTTGGATAGTAAATTAGCTAATCTTTCTAAGGTTATTCAGAACATTGATATTGCTGGTGAAAATTCTATTTTGGAGTTGGATCAAATTTGGTTAAGAAAGAATCTTCTGGCTGATTGGTGGAGTGTAGCTAATATGAAGGAAAGTCTCTTGATTCATAAGTCTAGGAATAGGTGGTTAAAGGAGGGAGATGCTAACACAAGCTACTTTCATGCTTGTATAAATAATAGGCGTAGGAAGAATAATATCTTGGGGGTTTGGATTGATGGAGTTTGGTGTGCCGAAGAGAAGATCATTTCAGAAGGAGTGGCTAGATACTTCAAATCTTTGTTTCATTGTGTTCCTAGATCTAGTCCAACGATTGATGGAGTGGAGTTCTCAAAGCTGTCTGAAGCTCAAGTCTCACTTTTAGATGAGGTTTTCTCAGAGAATGAGGTCAGAGATGCAGTGTGGAATTGTGCTAGTGACAAGTGCCCGGGTCCGGATGGGTTCAATTTCAAGTTTTATCAGGAATTCTGGGAGCTGATAAAAAATGACATAGGCCACTTTGTGAATGATTTCCATCGGAACGGTAAGATTCCGAAGGGGCTGAATTCTTCATTTATTGCTCTGATCCCTAAAATTAAGAATCCCAATAAGATTCAAGACTTCAGACCAATATCCCTGGTGAGTTCTTTATATAAGATTATTGCTAAACTCCTAGCGGGAAGACTGAAGAAGGTTGTGGGCTCTTTAATTTCATCATCTCAATCAGCCTTTATTCAGGATCGTAGTATTCTTGATGCAATAGTAGTGGTCAATGAGGTTATTCATTCAACGAAGAAGGATAGGGGTGGTTGTCTCCTTTTTAAGGTGGACTTTGAAAAGGCGTATGATTCAGTTAGTTGGGAATTCCTTGATTATATGCTTGGTCGTTTTGGCTTTTCCGATAGATGGAGGAATTGGATTAATGCATGCTTGACGTCAACTTCGATGTCTGTCTTAATAAATGGCTCTCCTTCTGATAACTTTTCGGTGTCTAAAGGTATCAGGCAAGGAGATCCTATGGCGCCTTTCTTGTTTTTGATTGTGGCTGAAGGTTTTGCTAGGATGGTTCGAAAGGCTAAATTAAATGGATTGTTTGAAGGCTATAAAATGGGAAGGCATAAAGTGGAAATTACGGATCTTCAATTTGCGGATGATACTATTCTAGTGTGCACTCCGAAAGAGTCCAACATATGGACTGTAAAGAGTATTCTTAGATGTTTTGAGCTGATATCTGAATTGAAGGTTAATTTTAACAAAAGCTCTCTGATTGGTATTCTGGTTACAGATAGTCTTCTTTCAGCGGCTTCTACATTCTTGTCGTGTAGAATTGGTTCCATTCCTTTTATGTATATGGGAATTCCAGTTGGGGCTAACCCGAGTAACTATTCTTCGTGTTAGAGTGTTATTGAGAAGGTATCCAACAGACTGGCAGGGTGGAAGTGCAAGCATATTTCATTTGGTGGTAGAATTGTTCTCATTAATTCGGTGCTTGCGAATATGCCTACATACATGTTATCGATTTTTAA
>NC_032027.1:13204779-13216339 GCF_001865875.1 Lupinus angustifolius | reverse complement strand
GCTCAGTTGAGTCCAGTCATGGTGGAGCTAGGTAATATTCTTAATTTATGCTAGATTAATTGTGCTCATTCCAAAGTTTGTTGTTTAATTTGGAAAGTTATTAGAGGAAGGATTGCAAAGAGCTTCATAAGAGACATATTGTGGGGGAGAATGATTTGACGTGCGCTTTATGTCTGTTATATGATGAACATATAGATCATCTTTTTCTTTCTTGTCCTTTTGTTTCTAATGTGTGGAAAGGGTTCTATTCATGGCTTCAAATTCAAATAACATTACCGGAACTACCGGATATGGTTTTGGAATCATTTAAGATGCATGAATCTCTGTGTAGAATTGTAAAAGGGAAAGCTGTTTGGAAAATGATGTGGTTTGCTGTAGTATGGTCTATTTGGAAGATGAGAAATGACACCATCTTTAGGGGGGGGGGGATTTTAGTTATATTCAGATCATGGACTTGATCCAAATTAGATCTTGGTTGTGGATTTCCAAAAAGTTGAGATCTTTTTCTTTTACTTTTGCACAATGGTGTATCGATCCCTATACTTGTATTCTTCTTCTTCGTAAGATGTAATTGGGTTGGCACCCCTTGTGCCTGTTTTTAATATACTTTTGCTTATAAAAAAATTATAAACTTGACCACAATCTAAAAACACTAGTAAAAACTTAAAGCTCATATACAAAAAAACATAATAAAAAGTCAGATGCCTGATACCCAAAATCCCTAATTAGAAAAATCAAATCTAGAACAAAAAACTCAATTGCGAACGATGCCAAGAACACAAACGAGAAAGGCAAACACTATTTCAGTTTGCCGTGAACGAGAGCGTGAAGTGGAGTTTGCGGGGAATAAGCACTTTTGCCAAAGTTTTAGGGTTTCAGATTTTTCAAAGAAGAAAAATAAGAAAAGGAAATTTAGGGGGGAGATGTCAAAAACACCAAAAAAATGAGCCAGAACTTTTTATTTGACGCAACAAGTATACAAATATTTAAAATTTTGAATATAATCCAATGTCTGGTAGTCATAAACTGATGAAATTAAAAATTAATTGTAATTATTTAAAAAAGACTTATGTACAATATTGTGACAACTAAAAAATATCATGATACACCACAAATGGTCCACAATATTAACAAATAAGAGCATTAAAAAATCGTCATACATGGCTTTAGTTAGTCACTTTTGTATTTACTCAACCTTAAATCTGAAATGTTGTACCAGAATGTAATGGAGCTAAAAAAACTATCATTCTCATCTCTATCTGATTTGGGGTAACCTGAATTCCTACTAAACTCGCTCAAAACATGTGCATCTTATTATTTAAATGGATTCCTTTTCCTTATACCCATGTTATTGATATATATTTCTGTAATTGGAGATTTATTATATAAATAAAGTTTGAGTTGATATAGAAATATTCTCTATTAAATCCTAACTGAATCCAATATTTGAAATTGGAGAAACACCATCCGTATAACATACTGATACAAAGACACATTTTTAGTGTGTCAACCAATTGTTTAGTGTTTCAACAAAGGCTTGTTTGATTATAATTAAAAAAGTGAATGACTTGGACTGCCGACTGAGTAGTTATAGAAAATTGTATAGATATGTCATTTGACTCATTCCATGCCATTAATTACAATCAAATCTTATTGAAAGTTGAAACTCACATAGATGCAATTCCAATCCCAGCTTTAGATGAATGGACTATGAATATTATGGTATCTGGGAGAACTTTAAGGATAAGTTTGACAGGATTTTATTCTATTCTTTAGTCATAGTTTGTTGAACAGGTGAATGCCTTTTCAAATGTGAATTGCTTGTGAATCCAAAGAAACCTTCCAAATGAATGACTAAGCAATTAGCAACCTGGTCAAATAGCTAGCTAGGTATCTTTTCCTTACTTGATTTATTTTATAAAACATTATTGATAACTTGGAGTAAATAAATTATACAATAAAAATCATTTATGTAAAGATTCATTATTTTACTGGTGTTTTTATGCTTACTTTATATAGAATTTATTGTATCCTATATTTGGTAATTGATCTTTTCCATTGTGAAAGAATGTCTCATATAATATTTAGTAATTTATCAGAAGAACGCAAGTTATACACTCATCATGAGCATATGTATTGACACACCAATCCCAATGAGATCATGCATAATACTAAATGTCATTGCATAAACTATAAAACAAAAATTACATCAATTATATGCGATTGAAGGAAGCACACACCACATGTGCAAGCTAGAAAAAATAATGGGGAATGTTAAGTGTTATAAGAACATTTCTGAAATAAGAGAAAGAATAAACCATGTCTTGCAAATGTATCTTTTATTATATTGAGAAATGCTAGATTTAGTTTTCTAATGTCAACTCCCTTGTTTTCTATACCTTAACAATGTCCCTAGGACACTTGTTAACGTAATCCTAAAATAATAAGCTTATATAGTACCTATTTGTAGATAAGTTTTACTTTTATTTTTTGGAATTCTATGAATTTGTTCTTGCTTATCTGAATTGTAAATACCAATTTGTGATCTCCAACAATCAATTTATATACATAGATGTAATCACACACGTACAAGTATTCTCCATTATTTTTTTAAGCAAAAGTGTAAACTGCTTATAATAAAGGACCAAGCATTGGTGTCCCATAGTGTAAAACTACAAGTGTAAATACCCATCTTAGTGCTAAACCACATCCAAACCATAATTTGGATTAAGTCAATTCCATATATAATGTTACGTTGGAAACTTTTCCAAGAAATTGCTATTAATTTATTGAAATTTCTTTCCTTGCACTTGTAATTTGAAAGTTGAAGGGATTCACTAAAGAGCATTAGTTTACTTTGTATACATAAAGTTAGTGCTTTCAGTAGATTGCGGGTGTTAATTTGGTGATAAAGAAAATATCATAAAAGAGGAACTTTATGGTGAGTAATAACTAGACATGATGTTTCGTTCTGTTGGTGCAGCGGAAGTGATCGTTGCACAGCGTTGGCCACACGCAATCAAATAAAAGCATAGATTAAATATAAGAGAAGAAACAAGAGAATTTGTTAACGGGGTTCGGCCAATTGTGCCTACGTCCCCAGGAGCGCTGAGCGGCTACCAAGATATTATTAGAGAATAAGGATTACAAACTCTAGCACACTCATGGGCCCACCTGCCCATGGGGTATTTCTATTTGGTGTTGATATCTGGTGCACATTATAACAAGGGACATGAGTCCAATATATAACATTGATTACTCTACTCTATTCCAATACTAGACAATAATACAATAACATATTTCAAGCATTCCCAACAATCTCCACCTTGATTGAAATAGAAGAATATATCGCTCATTAGGAAGTCTACACAAAAATCTCCACATTAGCGAATATATGACTCCACCTTGTTCAATGTCTAATTCTCTTTAACTGCTCCCCTACAGAATAGAACTTCTGAGTATCATTGACGATGTTACCAAGAGCCTAGCTCTCCAAACTTGTAGTGCAGCTTCCCGTACTGCCATCAAATGGAACCCGCCCCCTAGCCACCTATTGCTAGGAAGTCTTTCGATATGTTGGAACATCTACACAAAAATTCACCAACAATCGTCTTCTTCAATACTCAGTCAAACTGAACCTTGGAGCTTATTTGCAAAGCCTCAACCGATACCACCATTGTCGACTCTGACAACCCTAGTTCAAAAGAACTATCATACGCCACCATAAGGAGTATACCCACAACACACACCTTGCATCAATGCTAACTAATGTATGTGTCACATCCTTGCATCCAAGCCAATGCCTATGTCACACCCCTGCATCTCTACCAACGCCCGTGTTACAACTTGCATCAAATCCAATGCCCATGTTACATCCAACATCAAAGTTAGTCAGCGCCTCTGTGCTTTTATGGATCTGCTAACAATTAACATCCTTCACTATGACGTCTCAGACACGCCATTAGGATATTTCACTTCTCATCTCAAATGAGAACATTCTCTCAACATCTAGAGAGATATTGTCAGCATCTGTCTCTAGGTTAAACTCAACATATGAGTCCTTATCTCCACCTTGATCCTAACCCAATACATGAACTTATGGGGTTCTAGATCAACACATACATCGCCCACACTATAGTTCCGCCATGTTTCCTTCTACTTCAACTCATCTATCCTATCTTTGCCATTACCTTTGGCGCACCCTGTCTAGCCATCACGCATTCATCCTCTTTAGCCATTATCTGCTGTATAGGTTAAGAGCCATCTACAAATTGCCTCTAATACCAATTGTTGGTGCAACGGAAGCAATCGTTGCGCGGCGTTGGCCACAAGCAATCAAATAAAAGCATAGAATAATATAAGAGAAGAAACAAGAGAATTTGTTAACGGGGTTCGGCCAATTGTGCCTACGTCCCCAGGAGCACTAAGCGGCCACCAAGATATTATTAGAGAATAAGGATTACAAACCCTAGCACACCCATGGGCCCACCTGCCCATGGAGTGTTTCTATTTGGTGTTGATATTTGGTGCACATTATAACAAGGGACCTGAGTCCAATATATAACATTGGTTACTCTACTCTATTCCAATACTAGACAATGTGAGACTAATACAATAACATATTACAAGCATTCCCAACAGAAATAGACCCCATATCTTTTATTTAAAAAAAAAAGATATAGTTTGAAATTAATTTCTAAAGTTGCAGACTTAATTCTTATTCTAATATATTATGAGGGAACGGTCAGCAACGAATGCCCGATAGAATGTGTAAGTTTGGAAGCCTTGGTCGGAGTATCGTCTAGACCCGCCAGGGGAGGTACCTGAAAAGGTTCTCCCACAATCAAGTCAGTAAAGTGTTTTAGAGAGAGAAAGATAGTAAATAAGAGATAAGTTAGAGCAAGTAGTAATAAGTGTAGCAATAAATGAGGAAATGAGAATCAATTATACTCTTTATGTGGTCTCTTCTATTTATAGAGCTTGAGAATTGATGAGGTGGCATCTAGCGATTGGCCAACATCTAACGGAACAATAAAGGTACACTGGGCCATCTTTTCCTGTCCTGTAGATATGCTCTTGTCAATTTTTCGGGGGTAGATAAAATGTGCAGGCGGCGTGACAGATGGATTGTAAGTTGGTATTAAAGGCGAGTCAATGGCACATTGATGGCGGGGTCAGAGGTGCATTAAATGATGGGTCAGAGGCATTAATGTCGTGTCAGAAGCATTTATGGTACCTGCCACGAGTGGACCCATTCGAGGCAGACAAGTATGAAATGGTGAATGTTGAACTAGATACTCAGGGCAGATTAGGGACATCCCGAATATATCCAAGGTAGAATAGTTGCCCCATTCTATTAGGTTGGTGGAGAATGGACCGGGCTGGTAGACTCAGGCTATTCCGATTAGACATAGTCAGGTGTATATAGGTGCAGGGGTAGGTCATGATGGCTATCTATTCTAGGCTGACACGTGGAAGATCGGTAACATCATATTTGATGACCTCGAGTATCCAACCGACGCGTTAGTTCATTTCGGTTTTTCTTCCTCGTCTGTTGAGCCACCTTCGAATCATCCTTGAGTATTTTTGGACGGATGCGATGGACTGTAGTGTTGGACTTCAGGTATGGCCTGGCCCAACCCCCTCCTATTTATAGGGGTCATTTTCTTCATTCTTCCTCACTTGCCTTTTTCTGAGAAATTGTCTCATGCCGAGCACGTACACTACTTGAATTCGACCATCGTTCTTCCTTTCAAGGTCTTCTACTTTTGTCAACTCGGTAACTCCCGTTTCCTTTCTAATTTTAGGAATAGCTTTAATCGGTAATATCGATGTTAGGTAGGGATTCAAGCCCAAATAACGTGGAGATCATGTCCGGACCTTCACCCATTTTTTCTAATGCCCCTCGTCGTCGTCAACGAGCCCGACTCCCTTCCACCTCGGGCAATAATCGTTCTCTGTGGAGTCGATCCACACAGTTATCCCTACCGACCTTGTTGCATGACCTGAGAAGGAGGAAGGTCGGTAATGAGGCTACCTTGGTGGACCGGGTGACTTTCTGAGAGAAGTGGCGTTTGGTCTTGGATAATATGTCTAGCTCAGACTTTGACACTTCTTCTGATGACAGGTCTATCATGGGGCATAATTTCGCTGATTGTGCCGATCAGTTTATTATCCTAGAGAGTATGGCGGGCTTCGATGGCCATTATTGGTGGGTTGACCCAAAATAAGTGGTTTTTACATGTACGAACATGTCTGCCAGGAGGATAGGGGTGAAGATCCCCTTTGAAGGGTGGTATACGAAGGTATTACAACACCTCTATGTGGCCCCCTCTCAGTTGTATCCCAACTCCTGGGGATTCATTCGGGCAGTGAAGTTGTTCTGTGGGGTCATGGAACAACCTTGCACCCTTCGGCTATTTTTCTGGATGTTCTGGGTGACGCATAGTTCCAATAAGGACGAAGCTTGGGCTGGGCGTCGTGGGTGGAAGTCTCTTCAATCTCGAAACGGTCGGGCTCTATTCCTTCCCTTCGAGGGTTCTATGAAAAAATGGAAGGACAAATTCTTCTGTGTCGAGGCTTGAAGGATGCATTACACTTGGGCATATGACCCTAGCAATGTCCCTATTTTCCCATTCTCTTGGAATAGGGGAATTCATCGAAGACTTGCTGATTCCTTCGATTTTTCCTATGATTAGTTAGATGATTAAGAGAAAAAGACGGTGGATGAGATGTTATCCTGGATTGAAGAGGGACAGGAAATCCCCTGTTATAAGCTCATTCAGGGCGACCAGGTCTTTGAGGAGGCAGTCAGTATGTGTCCGGCTATATGTACCTTTGTTTTTAGTTTACAACATCTACTTAATCTGCTTTTGTTTACTTCTTTCAACAGCGGTCATGGGGGATCATGCTGACTAGAGCAGGCTTCTGAAAGAGGCTATCTTGAAATAAAGGGACGCAAAAACTAGCAAGCAGCCCAGGCAAAGCTCATCGACCCAATCTGAGGGTTTGCCATCCACCCCCCGAAGGGAAGGTGGTCAATTTGGTGGTTCGGAGGAAGCTGTTGTAGACCTTCCAAATCTTATCACCTTCGTACTCCTCGAGTCATCCTCTGGTCAATCGATTGATCTGACTGGTGAACCCACCACCCCTTCTGAAGTGGTTGTAGTGGAAAACACCCGCCCGAAGAGACAAAGATCGGGTAAATCTTCGGGTAAGAGCAAATCGACCCCTCACCGCCTCAATACCACTTACATCATTCCCAAAGTCGATGAGGAGGGTCTGATCAACCTGACGGTAAAGGAGGTTATGGACGGGGTCTCTCTGGTGGATTTGTTGTGCAGGACCGAGAGGCTGGTGTTATAGTGGCTTCAGTCTCCAAGTATCTCGAGGGCGAGGGTGTGCTCGCCACCTGGGTTGGTGAAAATGCTCTGGTCAGTCTCCAAGAACTTCATTCGGGCGAGCTCCACGAGTTAAAGGAGAATCACACTGAAGCTTTGAAGAGTTTGGAGGCCCAGAACCTCTCTACTACTAAGCAAATGTCCATGGTGTCCCTTCAACTAAAGGATGCTTGGGAGGCTGCGATGTTAGCTAATGTGGATTTGAGCACCGCTCAAAGGGAGGTGACCTTTGTTGCTGATCGGCTTCACAAGGGTGAAGATGAGAGGCTTCTGCTTTGGAACAAGTTCAAAGCCTTAGAGGCTGAAAACGCCCGGGTGCAGAAGGAGCTGGCGGACTTGAAGGCTGCCTACCTGAAGCTGGAAGATGAGGTCGATGGGGAGGCCAACGTCGACTAGGACAATGCTTTTGCCCAGGTGGGCTTGGTCCTCCCTGGTGCCGACTGGTCTTGGACGAGAATCGGTGCACGAGTTACCTCCAAAGGCGAGCTCGTAGTGGATGAGGATGAAGGCGTTGTTGTCCTCCCAGTCCCGGCCAGAGGTGGTGGGGGAGATTAGGTTTATGTTTTCGTTTCTTTTTTCTTTCTTGTATTTGTACTCGCCCCTTTTCATCAATGAAAGTTTCTGGTTTTGTTCATCGGTTGTTTACATTGCAAGTCATGCTGACTGGAATAGTTTAACTAGCTAATCAATCAACCGATTAATTAATCAATCGGACTTTAACACCTGGATTTGAACCTAAATGATGTTGAAGTGGTAGTTGGTCAGGTAGGTTCTAATTCTTTCAAAGTAATGACTGTCTGGATCTCTATTGGATGAAAAATGTTGAATGACCATTAAGTAATAAATACCCGGATGTCGACCAAAGAACTTGAATTCAATAAGTAGTGACTTTCCGGATATTCATCAATGAACTTGAATGAGAATGTTGAATAACCATTAAGTAATAACTACTCGAATGTTTGTTAAGTGCCAAATTGTTAAGTAATTTCATATGCTTTTGGGGCACTTAGTGCATATTTATGATGTAACTGTGTAAAATTCATGATAACTTAGTAATCTTGTCATGTGTAGGAAATTTTATGTGTTTATGTTATTTCAGGATAAGATTTAAGAAAAAAAGGAGAAAAAGATGAAGATTGGTAATTCTGAGCACCACAAGCCTCACCCAAGCGAGGAGAGGGTCGCCCAAGCCACAAATAGGAGAAAATCACCAGATATCACTGTCGCCCAAGTGACAATTGGAGCATAAAAGGACCTGATGTCAGGCTTGGTCCTCGCTTAAGCGAGGGATCCTCGCTCAAGCGAGATGCTCAGGTCTGAAATCCTCTTATTTACTCACCTAAACGAGAATCTCTAGCTTGGGCATGGGCTTGGATGTTGGAACTGATATTGGCGATTTTCGGAAGTCAGAAAGGAGGCTATTCACTTTTCAGAACATATTTAGCATAAAAATAGAGAGAAAAACAAGGGGATTAGGATAGAAATCGTGGAAACGATTCTACTTCACATTATGCCTTATATAATTTCATGATTTGAGTGTTGTAATAGTGAGAATGGGTGATTAGATATTGCTGAGGGATTTGAAATGTAATCTTCTAATCTTTGTACTCCTGGATTCGATTCCATTGTAATTGTTATTTGATTTTGGGAAGTTAATCCTGTTCTTAATGCATGAATTTAATTTGCTACTAATTTCTTGTTCTTGGGTTCGAGTTTAATTGGGAAGTTAAACTTGATACTAAACCTGGATCATCTTCCTTCATACATCGTTGCTCTAGGAATGAAAAATGATGCATGAATTGCTTTTACATGGAACTTAATGCTGGTTAATCGGTCAAATAATCAAATATCCAAGGAATTGGTATTTGAGATATTATCTAAGGATTTTACACTCAAGGGATTGATGTGAATAATTTGAATGATATGTGTATCTGAATCAATAGCTTCATAATTCACTTGGAATTGAATCCATGGATGTCATTGGGAAAGAACGATGCATTTCGATCTCAATTTATTTACTTGCTTTTTATTCAATTTATGAGTTTTTACAATTAAACATAAAATTTTATACAAACACCATTGTAAATATATACTCAATTCATTCTTATATGAATTACTGTAAATCCACTCTGCTCCATGAGGACGATATCCCGGTACTTTAGTGGATTTTACTACTTGGACGATACGGTGCGCTTGACGTTACATAAATATCTAACAATATCGAGCAAAGAACTTGAATTCAATAAGTAGTGACTGTCCAGATATTCATCAATGAACTAGAATGAGAATGTTGAATAATCATTAAGTAATAACTACCCGGATGTCAAGCAAAGAACTTGAATTCAATAAGTGATGACTGTCGGATACTCATCAATAAACTTGAATGAGAATGTTGAATAACCATAAAGTAATAACTACCCAGATATCAAGCAAAGAACTTGAATTCAATAAGTGGTGACTGTCTGGATACTCATCAATGAACTTGAATGAGAATGTCGAATAACCATTAAGTAATAACTACATGGATGTCGAGCAAAAAACTTGAATTCAATAAGTGGTGACTGTCCCAATACTCATCAATGAACTTGAATGGGAACATTGAATAACCGTTAAGTAATAACTTCCCAAAATTCCTTTAATAAGTGAAGCATAATATTTTTAATGGTCGGTATTTATGATTGCTTGTGTTTGAAGATTGAACCGTCGTCAGGGGGGCTGGCTCATGACTTTGAGGGGCGTATTGTTGGCGACCATTAGGACTCATGCCTCTGAGGGGCGTATTATTAGCGACCAAAAAGGTCCTTGCTTGGGTTTGTATATTGAACTGTTGTCAGAGGGGGACTAGCCCATGCCTCTGAGAGGTATATTATTGGCGACCAAGAGGACTTGGTCCTTGCTTGAGTTTGTAGGTTGAACCGCCGTCAGAGGGGGAATGGCCCACGCCTCTGAGGAGTATATTATTGGCGACCAAGAGGACTTGGTCCTTGTTTGGGTTTGTAGATTGAACCGCCGTCAAAGGGGGACTGGCCCACGCCTTTGAGGGGTATATTATTGGTGACCAAGATGACTTGGTCCTAGCTTGGGTTTGTAGATTGAACCGCTGTCATAAGGGGACTGGCCCACACATCTGAGGGGTATATTAGTGGCGACCAAGAGGACCTGGTTCATGCTTGGGTTTGCAAATTGAACCGTCGTCAGAGGGGGACTGGCCCACGCCTCTAAGGGGTATATTATTGGCGACTAAGAGGACTTGGTCCTAGCTTGGGTTTTTAGATTGAACCACCATCAGAGAAGGACTGGCCCACACCTCTGAGGGGTATATTACTGGCGACAAAGAGGACTTGGTCCGTACTTGGGTTTGCAGATTGAACCGCTGTTAGAGGGGGACTAGCCTACGCCTCTGAGGGGTGCGTTATTGGTCGACTACCTATGGCCTCTAAAAAACATCTGAATAATACCCCGTTAACATATTAGTCGGATTTGATTACATCATTTGTTCGGCCATTTAAAGGTCTGATACATAGAATTTACATCTTTCTAAGCAAAATATTGTTTTAGGTTTGTCGCATTCCAAGTGTCGATGGTCTCATTTCCTGCCAAGTCTTCAACTTTGTAGCTCATTTGCTGGTTTTGTCATTTACTCGGTAGGGTCCTTCCCAATTAGGTGCTAGCTTGCCTTTGGTTCTACCGATGTTGGCAATCGAGGTCACCTGATGCAAATAATATAACAATTAAAACTGCAGTACTAGGAAGTGACTCCTAGGTCGTTTCCCAAGGGGTTTTTTATTGTTGGATAGTATGAACATAAATCAAATCCCTTGGGTTCGTTTGTTCACAACTCAATCCTCGGTTTCAAAAGATTATTTTCGGATTCCAACCATTAACTTCTGAATTTGTTGAGAATAAATTAACTAAACGATAATCAATTCAAAGTTCCAGAACCTAAACCTCAAACTAGGCGAAATCAGTATAAGCATGAAACGATAACAAATTCACACGAACTAAGCATTCATGCACTAGAGAGAGTAAATCAACTAAGTGAAGATAAAATCAACCAACCAGTTTCTAAGCAATGGAATTAAGCAAACCATATTTAGAAATAAGATAGAAGAAATCAACAATAAAGAAACCGAAAATGCATTAATAACAAAACCTCAAGA
>NC_032027.1:13196898-13204679 GCF_001865875.1 Lupinus angustifolius | reverse complement strand
TAAACAATGGGCCCAAAGCTAAATTACAATAAGAACATCTCCTAAATTAAAAATACAATCTTCACTTCAACACATATCCTCGACTTCCATAATGCCCAAAATGCCGTTGGTGTCAAATGTGATCTGAAAATGATAATAGATTTAATCAGGCCAAATAATCCCAAATTAACTCATTTTAGGAATATTAGTCCAATAAAGTCTAAAACACTAAACCATGTGAAACAAAGTCAATTAGGCACCAAGAATCATCAATCATGCTAAATTAAAGTTATGAATAGTGTGTAATATATTGCTCATCACTCTTGAGTACTAAACTGTGTGTTTTGAAGTCTCATGGTACCACAATTGCGTTATATTTATTAGTGGTCCTCCTTTTGATTGCGACTTCCCTGATTCTAGCCCGGTCTGTTTTCTCTTCTATTCAGTCCAGGTTGTATCTCGGGATAGCCGATTTGGCGGCTTCATCGAAGTGCATTGTCTGCCATGTGGGCTCACCAATCTCTATCGAGATCATGGCTTCGACATCGCAAGTTCGGTTAAAAGGTGATTCCTTGGTGGTGGAGCGAGAAGTTCTACTGTAAGCCCAGAGGATGTGATATAATTGCTACGACCATGCTCCTTTGGCCTCTTCTAATCTTTTTTTTATTCCTCACAAGAGGAGCTTATTAACCACTTCTGCTTGACTGTTTGTCTGAGGGTGTTCGACCGAAGTGAAATGTTGCTTGATGTGGAGACCTAACAATAGTTCCCCCAATTTCCGGTCGGAAAATTGAGTCCCATTACCAGTGACAATCGCGGCCGACACCCCAAACCGTGTGATAATATTTCTCCAAGTGAATTTATGGGTGTTGGTTGACGTGATGGTGGATATAGGTTCAAGTTCGATCCACTTAATGAAGTAATCCACTGCCACTATCAGAAATTTAAGTTGTCCGACTGCTGGTGGGAATGATCCCAAGATGTCCATACCCCATATGCAGAATGGCCACAAGGTCATAGTGGTTGTCAGCTCTTCAAGCGGGGCCTTGTGAAGATCATCAAACAATTGGCAGGGTATGCACTTTTTGGTTAATTCGGAGACATCTTTTTCCATGGTCGGCTAGTAATACCCTGCTCAGAGCACTTTCTTGGCTAATGATGATGCACCGAGATGGTGGCCACAACTTCCTTCGTGAATTTCTTGGAGGACGTACTGTGCCCTATCAGGGCCGAGGCATTTAAGCATGGGAGTAGAGAAGCCTCGGCAATATAAACAACCATGTAATATTGTGAACCATGAACTATGCCTGAGGAAACTTTGTCTTTCTTTCTGGTCAGTCGGTAGATCGTCATTGAGTAAATACTTGATGATGGGATTGGTCCAGTCGTCTGAGATTTGTATCTGTTTGGCCGCCATGACACTAAGTCGCAAGATGGTTCCCTAAACCACCGACCTGTTATTACCCAGACTCTTTGTGCTAGCCAATTTGGATAATATGTCTACCCGAACCTTCTACTCCCTTGGGACATGTTGGATGGAGGTTGTTTCAAACTTGGCCATCAGTCCCTTAACCTTGGCTAGGTATATTCCTAACAAATATCCTTTGTTCGGTATGCGCCCATAATCTGTGAGACCACAAACTGGGAATCGCTGCATATGGATACGTTTTCTGTTCTGATTTCTCTGCCCAACTGTAAACCAGCAATGCATGCTTCATACTCGGCTTGGTTGTTCGACGTAGGAAAAGTGAAGGTCAGTGAGTGCTCAATGGTCACCCATTGGCCATTATCCAACAAGATTCTTGCTCCACTACCTTGAGGATTGGATGAACTGTCGATATAGATTGTCCATATTTGCTTAGAGTTATTGTGTTGTGCGGTTAGCTCGGCAACAAAATCAGACAGGACCTGACTCTTGATAGTCATTCTAGGCAAAAAAATCATTCGTTTGCTTATATACATATGGTCCATTTGAATAAACTTATTAAGAAAGACTTAGTTGTTGGTTTACCTAAAATGAAATTTGTTAAAAATAAACTATGTAGTGATTGTCAAATAGGTAAACAAACAAAAACTTCTTTCAAACCTAAGCATATGGTTTCTTCCGATAGACCATTCCAATTACTACATATGGACTTGTTTGGCCCATCAAGGACAAAACGTTATGGTGGTAATTACTATGCTCTTGTTATAGTAGATGATTTTTCGAGATATACTTGGACACTCTTCTTAGTTCATAAGAATGAGGCATTCAAAGCCTTTAGCGTTTATGCTAAAAGAGTCCAAAATGAAAAATCACTAAAAATCGCTGTTATAAGAAGTGATCATGGGAGAGAATTTCAAAACCCTAATTTTGAAGAATTTTGTGATGATCTTGGCATCAATCACAATTTTTCTGCACCTAGAACACCACAACAAAATGGTGTTGTAGAGAGAAAGAATCAGTCTTTTGAAGATCTGGCTCGTACAATGTTGAATGAAACTAACCTCCCAAATAAGTATTGCATGTTATGTTTCAAATCGAGTTTTATAAGATCAATTCTTAAGAAAACCCGTTATGAACTCTTCAAAGGTAGAAAACCAAACATTTCTCACTTGCATGTATTTAGTTGTAAATGCTTTGTTTTGAATAATGGTAAGGATAACATAGGCAAATTCGATGCAAAAATTGATGAAGGCATATTCCTAGGCTACTCTCTTACAAGTAAAGCCTATAGAGTTTTTAATGAAAGAACTCTAGCCATGGAAGAATCCATTAATGTATCTTTTGATGAAACCAATCCTGATATAAAGGATGGGTTAACTCGTGATAAAGAGGAATTATCAAGTTCATCCTCAAATGAAATTTCTATTATTGAACCTACAGCTGATACTGAGCATTTGAAAATGATGAAGAACTCATTGAGATTTACCAAAAGAATGGAGAACTCATTGAGATCATCCGATTGACAACATTATTACTGAATTAAATACGGGTATCACCACCCGACGAATGCTTGATAAAGCATGTCTAAATATGCCCTTCGTCTCTCAAATTGAGCCCTGCATAATTGATGAAGCAATCGAGGATGACCACTAGATTCTTGCAATGCAAGAAGAATTAAACCAATTTGAGAGAAATGAAGTTTGGGAACTTGTTCCTAGACCGAAAAATAGGCATGTCATTGGAACTCGGTTGGTATTTCGAAATAAATCTGATGAAAATGGTATTATTGTTAGAAATAAAGCTAGACTAGTAGCCCAAGGATACAATCAAGAAGAAGGTATAGATTGTGATGAAACCTTCGCTCTGGTTCCTAGACTTGAAGCTATTAAGCTGTTACTTGCATATGCATGCTCTTTGAATTTTCAGTTATATCAAATGGACGTAAAAAGTGCTTTCCTCAACGGTTACATTCAAGAAGAAGTATTTTTTGAACAACCTCCTGGTTTTGAAGATTATAAACATCCTTCTTATGTGTACAAATTAAAGAAAGCTCTTTATGACTTAAAGCAAGCTCCTCGTGCATGGTATGATCGTGTAACTAAATTTCTACTTGAAAAAGGTTTCAAGAAAGGAAAGGTCGACACTACACTCTTTATAAAAAGAATAAATTATCATACTCTACTTGTTCAAATTTATGTAGATGATATTATTTTTGGTTCTACTAATGAGGTTTTGTGTAGTGATTGACAAAATGATGCAAGGAGAGTTTGAAATGTCCATGATGGGGAAGTTAAATTACTTCCTTGGACTTCAAATCAAACAACTTGATAATGACATTTTCGTAAGTCAATCCAAGTATTGCAGAGACTTGCTAAAACGATTTGACATGGATGGCTGCAAGCCAATAACTACTCCTATGAGATCCGGTACTTACATTGATATGGAAGTTGATTTTTCTGAAGTTGCTTAAAGTGAAAGTATTTCAAGTTGACAAACTTATAAAGAGCATTATTACTAAGTATACAAAGAGTTGAATGTATTGCAAGTTATATCACTTTCATACTTGTAAAGGCAATTCCACCATTGTTGAACATTCTTCATTATTATTACTAAAATACTTTCTTTCACGGGGTGTGATAAGAAAGGGGATTAGAATCACTTGGAAATGTGTTTTCCAAGGGTAAATAAGGATTAAGGAGTGTGTAAGGTACATAGAAATCTCGGGGTGAGATATTGTAATTACAACTCATAATCTTTAGTGGAAAAATCTCTTGTGCTGCAAGAGTACTACACCTAGCTTTCGGTGGACAAGAATGTGAAGCAGTATAAAAATCTTTGTGTGCTCTCTTCTTCCTTATCTCTTTGATTTTACTTATTAATTTTCTGCATATATTTTCTACTGCACTTTAACTCTTGATTTGCAGAAAAAGTTGACATTATTTTAAGTCAACTAATTCACCCCCTCTTAGTTGTAATCTCAATCTTACATAGATGTGCATTAAATGGTAAGTCATAGATATTAATGTCATGTCAGAAGCATTTATGATACCTGCCACGAGTTGGCCCATTCGAGGTGAGCAAGTATGAGGCGGTGAATGTTGAACTAGATACTTGGGGCGGATTGGGAACAGCCCGGATATATCTGAAGTAGAACAATTCTCTATTTCGACTAGATAGCTAATTCCCTATAATGTCTCAAAATCGTCTTTTAATTGCTTTTTTTTTTACCTTTTAACTCTCGTGCCACTATTACTTTTTTTAATAAAATTAACTTCTGCTGATAAAATAAATAATTTATTTTCTTTTTCTCTCTTGTTTATGGTTCATTCTCATCTTTTAGGGCATCCATGTTCTTCTGCTAATAAAATAAATAATTTACTTTCTTATTCTCTCTTGTTTATGGTTTATTCTCATCTTTTAGGGCATCCATGTTCTTCATTGCTCAAAGAATTATTAGAGAGAGAAATAGAGAGGTGTGAAACAAGTTTTCAAATTAATTATTTATGTGGAAATAAGGAAGCATGATATAATATATATGTTTTGAATGGATTTAATCAGGAGAGAGTTGAAAAGCAACTCTCTGGTCAAAAGGATTCACTTTATATATCTTATATTCTTATTGCTTGATATATCACCGTTTATTATGTTACTTTTTAAAATAATAATTCCTCCGTTTCATATATTTTAATGTTTTAGTTTTTTCAATTTCTTCCAAAAAAATTTATATTTTAGAAAACAAATGTATTTACATAGTTAAGTTTTTTTTGAAAAATTTGGAATCCCTGTTTTCCTTCACGTTACTACTTATTAGTTCAGCCTTGGACAGGTCCATTTCGTATACATTAATATTTTCTCCTTTACAAAGGTGAATCCTTTGATATATTCAGCATACAATGAAAACTTGTTTGCATACAGGTGTATATAGAAAAAGTAAGGGTCCACTTTCTCAATGATCATTGATCTATCAATCAAAGTAAATTGAAGAGAATCCACAGAAACCCAAAAATAATGTGTATATCTCCCTATCATCTCACTCAAAGATTTTCACCGATGGATGATATGCTATTTTATTAAGCTGTAAAGGTTTGGAAACAATTAATATATATTTATTCTATCCCAAAAGTGAATTACTGTATCTGCTACTACTTATGATTGATCTGAAAAATATTTAATTATTAAATTTTAATTTAAATATTTTTTTTACCAATCATAAACAGTGACACATCAAGTAGCACACCATTATAAGACAATAAATGTGCTCTCATATTTTTATTATCACAAGAATTTAAAGTTTTGTTTGAAAGAGAAATGACTACTATAAAGTATACGTTTCTGTCTGTATTATTATTCCAAATGAAGTCTTGTGCACTTAGTAATATTCATCTTTTTGAATTTAGGTTTCTATTCTGGAAGTAAAAGATGTGATGTCCAATTTCCAATTAACAGGAATATATTCACATTTTTTGACAATGTGATAAGCATTAAAAATCGTACTACGACTATATATGTTATGGAGTCTTAAAAATCTGAATAATGTTTGTCATGTCATATGAGGGGAATCTAATCATGCGCATTTATAAAGTTTTGAGGAATTCCATTAGACATTGATATAACATACTCGATTTGATTTGTATCCATCAAACAGTGGCCTTCGGAGAATAATATGGTAAAACATTATTCTTTTGGAATATATACAGAATGTGGAAGTTTTATATTTTTACTTTTAATCAAGCATCAAATTTAAATAGACCATCCACTGGTAAGAACCTAACAAATAGAACATTAGATAAATTAATTCCCTCTGTGTTAAACAAAATAATAAATATAACGTCTCCACCAAAGAGTCTTAATGTAAATGATCGAGTACATTAGTGTTATTTTAACTTAATATTTTTTCTACACAAATCGAATTTTTGTTTGTTTTCCACATATATCCTTACACTGGAGGCAATCATGTCCGAGTCGGGAATATTCATAGGTAATGTAGGGCTAACTCTTCCAGCGGATATTTTTTTATTCACAAAACTCGAACCCTACACAAATTGAACTTTATTTGTTGTCAAGTAGGATTTATATAAGAAATAAACTATACCTCATGATTTTAATAAAATTGAACTGTAATCTTTTTAAATAAATCATTCGTTATTTAACTATACCTTGCTTATCTTTGTCTTAGCTTATTTGTGTTTGATTTGCCTTAATTTTATTAAGTGTGTATTATGTAAACAAAGATCATTTTCATTACTGACAAATGCATATTTCTCCTTTTATTTTTAATGATAAAAATATACTTTCATTATAATTAAATGATAAATATATGATTAAATATTATATTTTATTATTTGAAGTACTTGTTGTTCCTACCCGACGAACTGAAGGGTCCCAAGCATGGTCGTTGGGGTGGGCCCACTCACTGGGACCACCAGAGTTGACCCAAGGGAAAGCATGCTTTCCGTACTCTACCAACCTACCTGCCAGCACAACAGACAAATTACGAAACGGGCACCCAACCAACCGCAGGCTAGAGGACAAGAGTGGCACAGCGTACGGTCCTAGCAGACTGCCTGACACGGGAAAGCAACTCCCGACAACACCTTTGGTCGGCCATGCGTCGCACCACCAGCCAAGAGCTCAATGTCAACTCTCCCTTCTATAAATGGGGACCCCCACCAACAGGAAGTATCTCAACCCATTGACTCTCTAATATTACTCTTCCTATTACCATTTGCCTATATTACCCTCTCTCTCTCTCTAGTTCATACACTGACTTGATCGTCGGAGAACCTTTTCAGGTACCTCCACCGGCGGGTCCAACTCCCTTGCTTCCTCCTATCGCCTTGACGACTACCTTCTACCCCTTCATCAACATATGATCCATCATAGCCCGTATCTTTGTGTTCTAGTAAAGAATTAGCCCCAAACAGCATCAACACTTGGGAAACCCTTGCTTCCGTTTTTAACACAAGATTCACAGCAAGCAAGGAGCAACCAAGGTCATCATACACACTATCCGGCATTCGCCAGGGATCCAACGAATCCATCTGGGCATACCTCGATCGATTCAATACCGAGGCTATGAAGGTACGTACCCTAAGCCCCGAAGTAGCCGTACATGTCCTCGTTATGGGACTCCAGGAAGGTCTTTTCCGCACGGAGTTAGCCAAATACACCGACCTTACTATGGAAGACCTCCGGGCCAAGGCCCAGCAATTCATCAACCTCGAAGAAACCCACCACATGCACACCCATACTGAGCCCCAAACACACCACCCCTCACGGGAAACCAAACGGCCAAGACCACAAGACCTACCCCGCGACTTACCCTCACTGACCAAAAAAGCCAAATACTCCACCTATACCCCCCTGAACGCCAGCC
>NC_032027.1:13196325-13196798 GCF_001865875.1 Lupinus angustifolius | reverse complement strand
CACCACAACCCCGTCGCCCAGAACCCCCAAGAAGACGGTCCCCCCCACAATTTCAACAACGGCGACCTACCCCACGTCCTCAGACGGATAGCCACCGAGCAGACAATCGGCGACCGCGGAGCCTAGTCGATATCAACACCATCTCCGGAGGTTTTGCCGCTGGAGGGACCTCGAGGACCGCCCAAAAAAGATATGTCCGGGAGGTAATGCACGTCGCTGCTAGAGGCTCCCAGCAGAGACAACATTACAGATCCACCCCCCTATTACTTTTGACGACCGCGATTATGAAGGTGTCGTCCGAGGCCACGATGACCCTCTTGTCATCACCGCCAAACTCAACAACAAAAAGGTTAGTCGCTTGTTCATTGATCAAGGTAGCTCGGCTGACGTTATTTTTCAGGATCTGTTTGAAAAAATGGAGCTCCGGGATCGCGACCTCCTACCTTATGATGGACAGCTGGTCGGATTTTCCG
>NC_032027.1:13195842-13196225 GCF_001865875.1 Lupinus angustifolius | reverse complement strand
CCAAACAAAGTTCTTGGTCGTCCACTGCGATTCTGCATATAACGCCATAATTGGCCGCCCAACTTTGAACAGGCTTGGAGCCATCGTCTCTACACCCCACCTCTGCATGAAGTTCCTCTCCATCAATCTCCAAGTCTGCACCGTAAAAGGAGACCAACACTCGGCCCGCAGCTGCTACTAGATGAGCCTCCGCCCCCACTTCAACAAGCAGCACGTTCCTCCCTCCAAGAAACCTCGAAGCGTGCAGATGGTAGAGTTGGACGATCGAGCGGACGAAGGGGATTTCCGACCACAACAATAAGGGGACAAAACAACTCTACAACTGGGCCAATCCCCAGGGCAAGTGGTATACCTTGGCAGCTCCCTCCTACCAAATCAAAGGT
>NC_032027.1:13190275-13195742 GCF_001865875.1 Lupinus angustifolius | reverse complement strand
ACCCTCAGGGAAATGGCGGATGTGCATGGACTACACAGACCTCAATAAGATATGCCCTAAAGACCCTTATCCTCTCCCAAACATTGATCATTTGGTGGATAATTCTTCAGGATATCAGTACCTGTCCTTCATGGATGCATACTCCGGCTACAATCAGATCCCGATGTACCCCCCGACAAAGAAAAGACTGCATTCATCACCGATCAATCCGCCTACTGCTACACTGTCATGCCTTTCGGTTTGAAAAATGCAGGGGCAACGTATCAAAGAATGATGAGCAAGGTTTTCACCGGCCAGACCAGAGAACACATGGAGGTCTACATGGACGATATGATCGCCAAAAGCCTTCACGGCGAAGATCATGTAACCATTTTGGAAAACATTTTTCGGCAACTCCGCAAATATAACATGCGGCTAAACCCCGAAAAATGCACTTTCGAAGTAGAGGCGGGCAAGTTCCTCGGCTTCCTTCTAACCAGCCGGGGAATCAAAGCAAATCCTTCCAAGTGCCAGGCAATCATTGACATGAGAAGCCCATAATCATTGACATGAGAAGCCACCGCACGGTCAAAGAGGTCCAACAATTAAACGGACGGCTAGCCGCGCTGTCCAGGTTCCTCCCATTCGCTGCGAAACATTCACTTCCTTTGTTCCAGTTGCTGAAGAAGAGTAAGAAGTTTGAGTGGTCTGAGAGTTGTGAAGCGGCGTTCAACACTTTCAAGCAATATCTAGCCGCCCCACCTATTCTATCCAAGCCACTACCAGAAGAAATCCTATATGTATATTTGGCCGTATCTGATGGGGCGGTGGCAGCCGTACTGATACGAGAAACAGCAGAGGGTCAGAGTCCGGTCTATTTTACAAGCAAAGCATTGCAAGGCCTGGAGTTAAGGTACCAAAAGCTAGAAAAAATGGCGTATGCGTTGTTGGTCGCCGCACGAAGGCTGCGCCAGTACTTCCAATCCCATACAACGATCGTCAGGACTAATCAGCCAATCAGGCAAATTTTGCATAAGCCAGAGTTAGCCGGGCGGATGATCACTTGGTCAATAGAACTTTCCCAATTTGACATCCATTTCGAACCTCGCATGGCCATCAAGAGCCAAGTCCTATCTGACTTCGTGGCGGAGCTAGCCGCACCAGAGGGCGATCTAGAGCAGGTATGGACCATCTTCGTCGATGGGTCTTCTAACCCGAAGGGCAGCGGGGCTGGCATTCTGTTGGAAGACGGATCTTCTAACTCGAAGGGCAGCGAGGCTGGCATTCTGTTGGAAGATAGGCAGGGAGTAACCATCGAACATTCCCTTATTTTCACATTTCCAACATCCAACAACCAGGCGGAATATGAGGCATGTATTACCGGGCTGCAGCTTGCAAAGGAAGTAGGCGCCCGCAAGGTATTAATTTGCAGCGATTCTCAATTAGTTGTATCTCAAGTTTCAGGTGCATATCAAACCAAGGACGCCCTCCTCAGGAAATATTTGCTCAAAGTAAAGGAGCTCATGGCCGACTTCGACGAAGCAACCATTCAACATGTACCCCGAGAAAGCAACGCCCGAGCCGACATTTTATCCCAAACTCGCTAGCACCAAATGCCTCAGGAACAATCGGTCTGTCGTCCAAGGAACAATCTACCACCCAAGTGTCTTGGCAGTAGAACGGGTAAAAATCCCAGACAACTGGATGGCCCCTTTTATCCGATATATCGTCCACGGCGCCGTGCCTCCCGACATGAAAGAAAAACAACGGTTCCTCAGATGTTCCTCTTGGTATACCCTGCTCCGGGGAACGTTATATCGACGAGGATTCACTGTCCCCTTACTCAAATGCCTTGGTCTAGAGCAGGCGGATTATGTCCTCAGAGAAGTTCACGAGGGAAGTTGTGGGCATCATTTGGGCGCGGCCTCACTCGCTAAGAAGGTGCTACGTGCCGGATACTACTGGCCCACCATGGAAAAGGACGCGACCAACACTCGAAAATGCACCTGTTGCCAATTGTTCGCCGACCTCCATAAAGCCCCACCAGAAGAACTAAACACAACTCAAGCACCTTGGCCTTTCTGTAGATGGGGCATGGACATCCTGGGGCCTTTCCCTTAAGCAGCAGGGCAACTGAAGTTTTTGATTGTCGCCGTCGATTATTTTACTAAGTGGATAGAGGCGGAAGCATTGACTACTATCACCTCGGCAAACATCCAAAATTCACCTGGCGAAACATAATCACTCGCTTCGGTATCCCATCCACCATAGTTACGGATAACGGCACCCAGTTTGTAGACAGAAAATTCCAAGAGCTGTTATCAGTCCTCCATATCAAGCAGCACTTCACTTCAGTGGAGCATCTGCAGACTAACGGAGAGGCCGAGGCAGCAAACAAGGTCATCCTGAAAGGGCTGAAGAAGAGGCTAGACGAGTCAGAAGCAAACTGGCCAGATCAGCTCCATTACGTGCTATGGGCGTATCGAACCACTCCCCACTCGACGACCGGCGAGTCGCCGTTCAATTTAACATACGGCACAGAAGCCATGATCCCGGTCGAGATAGGAGAACCTACTTGGCGGACAATTCAGTTCAATGAGGGCAATAATCAGTCCCTCCTCAGAAACAACCTCGATGAAGTAGAAGAAATCCGGGAAAGAGCCCGTCTCAGAGAAGAAAACGTGAAAAAGAAAACTGCGGCAAAGTTCAACTCTTCAATCGTTCCTTGCCAATTTTCCGAAGGAACCCTGGTACTCAGAAGAGCAGACATAGGACGGGCAAAAGGCAAGTTGGGACCCAATTGGGAAGGACCTTACCGAGTCATCAGCAAGATCGGCAAAGGAGCTTACAAGCTTCAAGACTTGGCAGGAAAAGACATCCCCAGAACTTGGAACGCCGCCAACCTCAGAAGATTTTATACTTAGTCGACAACCCCGTGCGCGGGTGGTCGCTTTTATTTTGTAATCTTTTTCACTTATATGATGAATCATTTCCTACAATCTCTATAATTTCTACTTACACCCAAAGGGCCGGTCTTCGCCCCTTTTGCCTGGTGCCAACTATGATCTTCTACTTACACCCAAAGGGCCGGTCTTCGCCCCCTTTGCCTGGTGCCAACTATGATCTTCTACTTACACCCAAATGGTCGGTCTTCGCCCCCTTTGCCTGGTGCCAACTATGATCTTCTACTTACAACCAAAGGGCCGGTCTTCGCCCCCTTTGCCTAGTGCCAACTATGATTCCTCCCTACACCCAAAGGGCCGGTCTTCGCCCCCTTTGCTAGGTGCCAACTGATTTCAGCCTACATCTAAAGGGCCGGTCTTCGCCCCTTTTGCTTGGTACCAACCATGGTTTTTTACCTACATCCAAGAGGCCGATCTTCGCCCCCCTCTTTGCCCAATACCAACTAGGGTTTTCACCCCCGCCCATGGGGCCGGCCCTTGCGCACTTCAGAGCCAAATCTATCATATTCAAATCATCCAGAAAATGCCAAACGCCACCCAATTGATTATACAACATCACACAAGAATATTAAAGGAGAAGAGAGCAAAATTCTTCATTAAGATGAAAACGAGTTACAAGGCGATCAGAAAGAAAAAGAAAAAATTACAGGAAACTTAAACACTGAGTTACAAAGCCCCCCCACCCTGGCCAGGAAAAGACATCAGCGTCGGCTCACCATCATCGCTCCCCATTAGCAGGCGCCCATCTTCAACATAGGCTCCCAGCTGCATCCAAGACCAGTCTTTGTCTGGATGCGCCAAGGCGAGTTGAGACTGAGCACTCACCCAAGCATCCGCCACGGCCTCACCCACGGCCTGCTCCAGTTGCTCCTTCTCTTCCTCCAGTATCCGCACCCGAGCCTCCCGAGACGCTTTCTCTTCACTTAATGCCTGCACCTGCCCAAGAAGTGCAGCACTTTCTCGCTCGGCAGCCTCAGCGCGGGCTTTCCAGGCCACAGACTCCACAGACTCCCTTTCTCGTCGGCGAAGCGCTTCCTCTTTAGCACGAACAGCCCCTTCTGATTCCATCCCTTGGGCGGTCAATTTTAACTTGTCACTTTCCAAAAACCCCACGCGATCAGACAGATCCGCCACCTGGGCCTTGGCGACCTCGCCCAACCTGATTAGCTCCGCCTTCTCAGCAGCATGGGCATCAGCCAGTCTTTGCTTCTCCGACTCATGTGCAGCCTGGAGTTTCGACGTAGCCGCGTCCGCCACCCGCGCCTCCAAGACCCCGTCCACCTATAGATACTTCTAGATAGAAGCAATAAAAACGGCACTTCCTTTCACGTTCTGCAACAGGACGGGCAGAGGTACCTTGTCGAAAGTCTCCTTGGCATTGACGTTAAGGAGCGCCTGTTCGATAACCCGAGGGACGTTAACGGGGGAAATACGATCCCCCCTAACCCCCTTCTTCCTGGTCGACTCAGATGAACGACCAACATCTTCTCCAGCTGGCTGCCCAGAAGGTGGGGGCACCGAAGTACCAGCTTCATCCCCAGTTGATGCGGGCGGAGGGAGTCCGGCAGTTTCGGCAGGAGGAGCTGCTTCAGTTGACACGACAATTGGCGTTTCAGGAGCCTCGTGGACCAACTCTTGTTCCACCACATTCTGGAGCGGCCCCCCACTCTCTGAAGAAGGCGGCATATCTGTCTGGCGGGAAGACCCCTCAGTAGGACAGAGACTGGGAGATGACGTCCTTTGACGCTTGGAAGAAGCAGCATCCTTTTTAACCAAGGCAGCGACAGCGGTCCTTTTCAAGAGAAGACTCTTCCTCAGTTTCTCACTCATATTGGTTTTTAGTGCGACTGCACAAAGAGGAAGAAAAATATTAGTAAACAAGATAAACAAATACAGACAAGCAAATAGTAAAAGATAAACCCGGTCCACCCACCGACAAGATCCACTAATACACCGCCCCCATCACGGATCGTCGAGTAAGGAAGAATTCCCCCCTCGTCAATCCAGTAGGATATGAGTTCAGCAGCCTTTGCCTCCTCCGGAGTTAAGTCCCCAATCTCCATCAAAAAGCCTTTGGAAGGGCGCTGATGAATTTCCCCCTTCCAAGAAAAAGGGAACCGCGGCTCTCCCGACTTGCTGAGACACCAATCGTTCCACGCCCGCAGAACACTAACCTTGAAGTACCCGCCCTTCCATTTCTTCTCGTTTGAAGAAAACGGCGTCAGCAACCCCCGTTTTGGCCGAGAAATCAGACTCGTCCAACCATGGCGTCCTTCCTTCTCTTCATCAGAATTGGTGCGATGTCCGACCCGGAACATCCAGAAGAACAGCTTCAGAGTACAAGGAAAGCCCGCCGCTCGACACATGATCTCGAACGCCCTAATAAACCCCCACGAGTTTGGGGTCAGTTGGCTCGGTGCGAGCTGCAAGTGCGCTAAAATTTGAATATCCCACTCCTCCAGTGGGAGACGAAGCCCCAGGCGCCGGACATACGCCTCATACATGAAGAAGGTATACTTATCTTT
>NC_032027.1:13189194-13190175 GCF_001865875.1 Lupinus angustifolius | reverse complement strand
GCCTCGAAACCATGGAACGACTCTTTGCCCACAGGCAGGCTAAGAGAGCTCCTTTAAGGGAATGTACTAGGCGTCCCAAGTACTTCCCTGTCCACCCACCAATAACGGGAGTCTGCCACGGTCAATTCCGCTGGAACAGACAGTTGTAGAGCCTTTGATTTATAAGTCCTCATCGTCATGAACCTGCCTTCACAAGAGTCATCAGATTCAGACTCAGACTCAGAATCAGAACTGCTAAGCCCATACTTGGCACGCAATGAGGCCAGATAGTCATCAGCACCCATCCAATAAAACCCTGCACCTCCACCTCTTGGGGGGGAGGGACAACACTCAACGGTTCAAGAACCTCCACCAATGCATATGACGAAGGGGGAAATTTTTGGAAACACGGTGGAGGTCCAGGGAGGATCTCCACGTCGGAATCAGACTCATAATCGCAAATAAAAACCATGGAGAACAGAAGGTTACCTGGGTTTTTGAAGAAGTTGAAAGAATCCAAAAGGAGATCACACGAAAGGCAAGAAATGGCAGAGTGAATTCAAAGGTTTTTAAAATGCGTAAAAGTGAAAACATCACGAAAACCTCTACTTATAGAAGAACCTGGACCATGGGCCAAATGGGCCAAATCACCAGGCCCATCCATGTCCTCATCAGAACCATGGAAAAGCACTCGAGTGCAATCCAATGGAAACCCGAGAAATAAGGGAAATTCGGCAAAATCCAAAAATCGTGACACGTGCTAGCAGTTAAGTGACCAGCGGTCAATCCCAAGACATAATAAAGTTCGGCGGATGTTAAAGGTCACAGAAGATAATGATGAAACGTCCACTCTGGCCAGTACACTGCCCAAGGCCATTAATACCTACCACGTGGTGCAAGGAACTAAGGAAATACGTCATAAGCCCTAGAGAGACGCCAAGCTATTCAAGATAAATCCATACACCCAACAGAGTAATCAGCCGTAACAGGCCTCGCCCGACA
>NC_032027.1:13177050-13189094 GCF_001865875.1 Lupinus angustifolius | reverse complement strand
CTGTTCCTACCCGGCGAACTGAAGGGTCCCAAGCATGGTCGCTGGGGTGGGCCCACTCATTAGGACCACCAGAGTTGACCCAAGGGAAAGCATTACGTACTCTACCAACCTACCTGCCAGCACAATAGACAAATTACGAAACGGGCACCCGACCAACCGCAGGCTAAAGGACAAGAGTGGCACAGCGTACGGTCTTAGCAGACCGCCTGACACGGGAAAGCAACTCCCGGCAACACCTTTGGTCGACCACGCGTCGCACCACCAGCCAAGAGCTCAATGTCAACTCTCTCTTCTATAAATGGGGACCCCCACCAACAGGAAGTATCTCAACCCCTTGACTCTCTAATATTACTCTTCCTATTACCATTTGCCTATATTACTCTCTCTCTCTAGTTCATACACTGACTTGATCGTCGGAGAACCTTTTCAGGTACCTCCACCGGCGGGGCCAACTCTCTTGCTTCCTCCTATCGCCTTGACGACTACCTTCTACCCCTTCATCAACATTTGATCCATCATAGCCCATATCTTTGTGTTCTAGTAAAGAACACTTGTCTTTATTAATGAAAAGATTATTAATTTACTTCAGAGATAACGCGTGCATTCATTTCTCTGATAAAAAAAATAAAAAAGGAAAAACTAAACAGGACATAGTGAATTGAAAATCTTAACACATAAATATTAATGTTTCAGAAAAGTCGTTAGAATTGAGCTAACAAGGAGGAGTTTAATTAATTTGAAAGGAAATATAGCTTCAAAGCATTTTTGTCCCAGGTTATCATAATTAATGTCTTATGAAAGGAGAGAGAAATGAAAAAAAAATTGGATAACACTTTTTAGGAATTTGAACCCACTCACGTTTCATGTCTCAATATTTAAACCCGTTATTGTTAAAAAATGATAAGTATTTGTTGTCCTAAATAATGTCTCTAACATTCATTTGATCAGAGATATGATTTAGAACATTTAATTTTTTTACTTAATATATTATATTTTCATTGGTTTAAGACATAGTTTGGAACACGATTTGAAACAGTAAATCATTCTCCCTTGAGAATAGCACACAAATTAAAAAATAATAATTATAACAAGGCTAATTTAAATACAAATTAAACTTGTTGTCACTTGTTTAATTATTTAATGAGAAAAATATGTATGCATTAATAGTTTAAGAGTTTTTATATTGTCATTGTATTATTCACTATTTATTCACTTTTAATTATCATGACTCTTAAATAAAAATAGTATACAAATAAATGATGGATAATACATTAATTGTATATAAATCTTTACAATATGTGTGTATAAATATTACATTCTTATTTAATTTGTTGTAAGAGATATCATGTCATAACATTGTGAAGGAAAAAATTACTAAAGTATTATTATTTTTTCGTTCATGCTATATATACTTGGATAATTCACGATGGAGCATCAAAATAATTGACCCAATTCTAATGTTAAAAGGTTGAATGCGGGTTTTAAGCAAGTTACACTCATACAGTGTAGTGAGGAAGTAATACTTGTATTGTAAGAATCCTGGGTTGAACCGGTGAAGTGAAAAATTGAATCAAATAATGACTGTGTATGCTCTTTAATTTGTTGAAGGCATATATAGTTTGTTGTTTTACTCTTTTAAAGTGTATAAAATGTAATGTTATTATGCTCATCCTTTATTGTTACACCTTATTTTCAACTTGAATCTTAGCCATGATATATAGGAGTATAGGACACATATATATCTCCAATTTAAACTAGTTTCCCATGCAAAAGGAAGTTTTTGAGTAATTATTCTTTGCATTAATTTGTACTGTAATGGAAAAAAAAAAAGCTTCATTCAGGAAAGCACTTAATTTGTCCTTGTGAATGCATGTACTTTGCCTAAATATGTCATGAACTTGGTTCCATACAAAGAATGTCCATTTTTGGCAAAATGCTTCTGGGTGCATATCACATGCAGCAATATATTGAAATCTGGATTGTCCTACGTGGGAACCACTATTTCATAAAGGACCAATGCTAGGTACATAACCCAAAAGTTTTGGAACCTTTTTTCCATAATTAAGATCAGTAACATGACATATAAGGACACCTATAAATGTTATGCAAAAGATGCAGTTTGCACAGTTACACCAAATACAGGGATTATATATGGTGATTGTTCGACATCGATCAGAATTGGAAAGAGACCTTCACGTTGCGTACACCACATAATTGGAACAACTAAACAAGCACCAAAAAAGGCTTTAATCTTTCTCAAGTTTAACATATAACATGATTTAAATTACATTATGCTATTGCAATTATGGTTATAATATTTGCAGTTTCTAGAGTCTTCACAATATTACTATGGTCGTAATTATGCATCAACCTGCATTTTTTCAATAATTGTGGTAAAGGTAACATAAATACAATAACAATCACACATTAAAACACTGTCATTAAGGACACGCCACTGACTAGTAAAATGTAACATACAATCATAACAAAAAGTATTTACTTTTGTTAAAATAATATAACACCCCGCATATAGAGTGATGTTTTTGTGCACAAAAAATGTATACACGTTGAAGTAAACACTAATAAAATAGTTAACTCAAGAGTCTATTCTCAAATTTAGGAGCCTATATTTATATATTGATTTATTTTGAAAACATAATTTTTTCACTTTTCATTATTGGATACTTAGATTCAATTACTTATATCTTACAGTACATAACAGTTTTATAGAGGTAATTTTTATTCTTTAGTATTTATTTTGTATTTTGTATCAAGTTACAAAATAAAATAAGTGGTCGATTAAAAAAACATATAAAAGTTGGGACCAATATAGTTATGATTATTTTTAATTTTCTTTGTTATGCATTTAGAATATTTAATAATATTTTTGGATAAGTATTTAAGTTACGTTTATGTCATAGATTAGAATGTCATTAATAACATTTTGGGATATGTAATTTACAATTTAAATTTATCAAGGTTCAAAGAGAATACTTGAATTCTGGATTTTGAGATGTACACTTATTAGACATCTTTACACTTGGCTTACATGCAAACAATATAGATAAGGTGAATGTTTTTCTCATTCTCCTCTTTGTCTAATATTAGTTTCCTTTGTTTTCATTTTTGTTGCTGAACTACAACAAATGTTTTTCCTTAGTATAATATACACTACGAAAGCAACAACAGAAAATGTTCATCTTACTCAAATACACATGTTTGGAAATTAGTCCAAGTTCTTATACCCAGCCCAAATTCCATTCAATGTTTTCGAGACCCAAATCAGTTCTGGCCCTTTTTTATTTAGAAGAATTAGGCAAGCGGAGTTAAAAGTTAAAACCCATCAATCTGATTTCTTAATGAACAACCCACTAACTACACGAGTCAACTTATTCTTTTGGTTAATTAGGAGAGGATCATTTATAAGATTCACATCGACTGGAGAAGATGCGAAGGCTTTGCAGACATCATAAGAGTTCAAGTGAAGCAATTGACCCATAAATATATAGGCCCAAAGGAGTTCAAAAGAAAATCTACATTGGGTTTCAACCTATGGGTTTCAACCTAACCCAACAAGTTCTTAGCCGAATTATTAGTGTTTTTTGGATATAGATGAAAGTATATATTATTTTTATTTCTTTTAAAAAATCTCAAAGTTGAAGTTCCCATATGTTTGACATTCTACATAGGTGATAAACTTCTGCTTATTTTATGGAAAAACCAAAAAACTGCATCTCCTTAACTGTGAGTACTTTTACTATTTCGCGCCCCCATTTTCGGTTACGCGACTTCTTAGAGTCGCCACTATATTTTATGGTTAAAAATGTAGAAAAATATTTTAAGCTCAATCACATTGGGCTTTTGGATTGTGATATATAGGTTCGGGAGTTGATTACGAATCGAGGAAGATATTAGCACCTCGTCTGCCCGTAATTAAACGGTACCCTTGCCAATTGTATAATTAAAATACCCTTAAATTATTTAAAAGTTGAATTTGTGTGCAACAAAATATTTCCTTATTTTTTATTTTTAAGTCTGACAATATTAGTTGCTCCTACGTATTCCTATACATTTTAGGAAATCAAGACATACGTAGTTCTAATTTTGAAATGGTTTGTCGGTAAAATAATTAACTCTTTAAAAAGAGTGAAGCAGCAGAAACTAATGTCCGCACCGCATTCCATTTTAAAAAGATTTGAAAATAATTATAATATCTTCTTTTTTTGGACATTTTATTATTAATTTAAGAATTAATATAATTTTTTAGTTTTTTGTTATTAATTTAGGGATTAATCGAATGAAAAGAAGCGTCGTAACGCGGCCGTTCAAGGATGATACGAGGACAAGAAGTGTAAACACGACCTGCCTCCACCCTTTGATTAATCCAAAAAAAAGTTAAATTTTTGTTGCAAATAATGTTATGTGAAATTATTTCAAATTAAATCATTCTTATTAAGAATAAATTTAAATTGAACCATATTTTGAATTTGTGCAAATAACAATTTTTTATTTAATTATAGCAAAAAAACAAAAAAACATAAAACTTCATTAGCTGCTAAAAATAAGTCATAAAACAATATTTAACAATTATCTAACAAAATGAATTTTATTAATTTTTTGTTAATATTAACAGCACAATAATAAATAAATAAAATCATTTTTATTTTATTTTTTATAAACAACTTCTGGAAGATAATAACAAAATATGACATTTTTATTTATTAAAAGGTTATAGTTTTAATAATACACATTAAATAAAGAAAACCTGATTTAGCTATAATCCAGTGTAGTGAAGGAGTATTAGTGTTGTTTGCGTGTCGCTTAATTACTGGTTGAGATTTGCCAAAGTCTAAAGGAAGCCACGTGTCCGCCCATGAGGGGCTGAGAGGGTGAGAACTCATGCTTTAATGTGTGCTGGACTACACTGGAATGGGAGGTTGTGTGGCGTTGATCAGGCGCGAAGGGATCCACGCGGATACCGTAGACCTGCTTACATGTCACGCGCAGATTGGACCACAAAGGGGATTCTCAGAGTTTACGGTGGTCGTGACCACATGTGACCAAAACGTTGGACAAGGAGTCTGGATTCTATGCAGTCACGTTCACGTTGGAAACCTTAGAATCACTGACGTGTCGAACGAGGATTGGCTGGAGTTGGACCTGTTGACCACACTGCCATACGACACGCTTGGACTGGCCAGGAAAGGAGGAACACGACTGCTATAATGCACTCGTGTACACTGAATCCCACCTCTCTGTGCAGTGTTATTTTTTTTTCTTTTTTCTCTCTTTTCTATGTATGTAGATTTATTTTTTAGCCACAAAAAAAAAGACTAACCTACTTAACTCTACTTATAGATGAATTTTAACCTAATCTAATTCTAACAAAATGCTAACAACTCCCTATCTACTAACCCCATATCCCATAATAGTATGCACCACCAAGTCAGATTTGACTTAGTGTATATATATTATTTTATTACCTTTTTTTTATTTATAAATATACATTTTTAAACTTGGTTTATTTATTAAATTATTAATATATTCGAATTAAATAAATAAAAAATAACAAAAATATTTTGGAATATTCTAAACTATATCTTAAATTTATATTTTCAAAAAAACTAAAATAAAAATTTATTTTATTGTTTATTTGGAATTTAAAATCTCATTTATTTTATTTATTTTTATAAATTCGATTTTAATTATAAAAATTAATAAAAAATATTTTTAATTATCTTTTATTTCTTTTATAATATAAACTCGAAAAATAAATATAATATTTTTATCATTTTAGGATATTTGAAAAATCTCATTTAAATTCATAATAAACTAAAATTCATAAATAAATAAATAATTATTTTGATAAATTAATTACTTTTAAAATAAGTTGGGTTTTTATGGGTCGAGCAAAAATGGGTATTCACAACTGCCCCTCTTTACTAGTTGGTTATCTTATAGTAAGCAAACCGAGGTTTGAGAGATACAATGATAAGTGACTAGTAAAGAAATGAATGTTAATTTTGTTGAGGCTCAGAAGAAACCCAACTTGCTAAATCTCAGTGCTCGAAAATATCAAACTTTCTTCTATGAGTTGAACTATCTTCAAGATGGTCTGAGTTTTATGGATGCAAACCAAAGACGCAGGTCGGTGTACTGCTGGAATTTGGAGTGAAAGTAGTGAAACCATAGACGCAAGTTGGTGTATTGCTAGAATTTGGAGACATTGGGTTATGGACCAAGAATGCAGGTCGGTGTACTACCAGAACTTGGGATGAAAAGAGTGAAACCAAAGATGCAGGTCGGTGTGCTGTCGGAATTTGGATGACACTAGGAAATAAGACCAAGAACGCAGGTCGGTGTACTGCCAGAACTTGGAATGAAAAGGGTGAACCCAAAAACGCAGGTCGGTGTATTGCCAAAATTTGGGTTGAAAAGAGTGAAATCAAAGACGCAAGTCGGTGTGCTGTCGGAATTTGGATGACACTGGGAAATAAGACCAAGAATGCAGGTCGGTGTACTACCGGAACTAGGAAGGAAAAGGGTGAACCCAAAGACGCAGGTCGATGTACTGCCGGAATTTGGGATGAAAAGAGTGAATGGCATGTTTTTTTGTTTCATTTTTGTATGAATGCAAATAACTATTATTGATGCATGCTATGAAATGCTCATGTTTGGTAATTATATAATTGTTTTCATATCATATTGAGTTGTAATTGGTATTCATCCGTATTGCTCCATCACATCCTGAACATTTGGTTGTAGATTGTTGATTGTAAGGAACGATTTTGTTTGTTTATTTTGGAAGATGACAATTAGCTTTGTATTTCAGATGTAAAGTGTTTTCTCTTTTCGAATATTACTCAAGTCGGCATGCTTAAAATTCTTGAGATAGTACAAGTTTAATGAAAACAAATCATGCAAATAAAATATTTTAACTCATATACGATTGAAGAAATATGACCGTGTTTGGTCTTTTGTGTTATGGGTGAAGTGATGGGAATAAGTTTTAAATAACGAAACATGTTATACTACCACTTATACAATCATTGACCATCCAAAAAATTGCCCCAATATTGACTTCAATTTTTGGTCTCCCGCAAGTTTGTCCCAATATTGACTTATTGCCTTATGTTCTTAAGAGACCTTCCATTTTTCTTTTTCTTTTGTCCCTAAGTTCTGCTTAGATCGCCCTTTCGAGCTTTCGATCTAACGGGATTTATTCATTTCATTTAAGAGAATTTGTGTATTGATCACGTCATGCATAGATTTTTTTTAAGAAAAATTAATTTGAATATGTTTTGGAGTCAGTTATTTGGTACCATTGGTGCATATCTCAAACAGTTCAGGTCTCAACAAGGACTTTTTGGGCTTGTAACTTGGTCTGGTTAGGGGTTTACAAGAAAGAAAAGGATATAAGGCTCAAATGATGTGTTTCTCACCCCTAACTTTCTCCATATTCTCCATAATCATATTTCCAACATATCTTATATTTTAATCCCGGATACGTTTTCCCTTCCTTTTTGGAAAAGGAAAGGTTTTGTAACCATTCTAGTTTGAGATTTTTTATTTACCCTAGCTTTTGCCTAATTTTTTTACTAAAACTCTTAGCGGGCTCTTTTTATAATCACTTGATCCCTCTATGATCCTTCTGGATCGGGAGTATCTTCTTAAGCACTAGATCCCCCTCTTGAAAGTGGCGTGGCCAAACTTTCTTAGCATAAGCTCTCATGAGTCTTTTCTGGTACACCTGACCATGACATATAACAACTAACCTTTTCTCTTCTATCATGTTCTGTTGGTCATACCGCGCTTGGATCCATTCTGATTCTTTCAATCCGGATTCTGCCATGGTTCTGAGTGATGGAATTTCTACTTCAATAGGGAGAACTGCCTCCATCCCATATACTAACGAGTATGGTGTTGCCCTAGTTGATGTACGTACCCAGGTGCGATACCCATGTAGAGCAAAAGGTAACATTTCATGCCAATCCTTGTATGTCACTACCATTTTTTGAACAATTTTCTTAATATTCTTGTTTGCTGCTTCTACGGCTCCATTCATCTTGGGGCGATACGGCGAGGATGTGTGATGCTTGATTTTGAAGTCGCTACACATCTCAGTCATCATCTTATTGTTTAAGTTGGTGGCATTGTCCGTGACGATCTTGTTGGGTAACCCATATCTACACACCAACTTCTTTTTTATAAATCATAGTACCACTGTTCTAGTCACATTGGCATATGAACATGCCTCAACCCATTTTGTGAAGTAGTCGATGACTATGAGGATGAAGCGATGCCCGTTAAAAGCTTTGGGCTCTATTGGTCCAATCACATCCATTCCCCACATGGAGAAGGGCCAGGGTGCTGAAAGGACATTTAGAGGGTTTGGTGGAGCATTGAGGTTGTCTACATAAATTTGACATTTGTGGCACTTCCTGATATAAGCACAACAGTCTGTCTCCATTGTTATCCAAAAGTAACCTGCCCTTAAGATCTTTCTAGCCATAGCATGTCCGTTTGCATGGGTCCCAAACGAGCCATCATGCACGTCTTTGAGTATTACCTCAACATCTTTCTCTTCTAGGCATCTGAGGAGTACCATACTGTGATTCCTTTTGTAAATAATATCGCCATCTAGAAAGAAACCCATGGCCAATCTTCTCAAGGTTCTCTTGTCAGTCTCCGAGGCCCCAATGGGTTACTCATTTTTCTGTATATAGACCTTGATGTCATGATACCATGGCTTTCCATCTTGCTCTACTCCTTTTGCGCAACAATGGATTGGTTGATCTCTGCTTTCTATTATGATGAGAGGTTGATCCTTACCACTTATCTGGAACATTGAGGATAATGTGGATAAGGCATCGGCTAGTCTGTTATCCTCTCTCGGGATGTGGTAGAAGTCAATTTGGTCGAAGTGCTCAACCATCTTATGGATATACTCCTTGTAAGGTATTAGCTTGTTGTCACGGGTCTCCCATTCTTCTTTCAACTGATGGATGACTAAAGCTGAATCCCCAAAGACTTCTAAAACTTTGACTTTTCTTTCTAATGCTGCCTGCAAACTTAGGGCACATGCATCATATGCAGCTATATTGTTGGTGCAGTCAAAGCATAACCTGACAGTAATAGGAGTGAAGTTGCCTTCTGGAGATACAAGCACGACTCATATGCCGTGTCCGAGTACATTGGAGGCCCCATCAAATACTAACGTCCATACACCATCTTTTGTTGGTTCTCCCAAGGATAGACTCATGATACCTTCATGTGGGAACTCTTGGTTCATTGGTTCAGTTTTCTCTATGGGTTGACTGGCAATATAATCTGCAAGGGCACTACCTTTGATTGCTTTTCGTGTCACATACACTATATCATATTCTGACAATAAGACCCGCCGCCGAGCGATTCTCCCTGTTAATATTGGTTTCTCAAAGATATACTTCACAGGATCCATCTTTGAAATCAACCAAGTGGTATGACTCAACATGTACTGCCTCAAACAACGAGATGCCCATGCTAGAGCACAACAGGTACGTTCTAGCAATGAGTACCTTGTCTCGCACCCATTGAATTTCTTGCTTAGATAATATATGGCTTGCTGCCTGATTCATCATGTTGGGCTAAGACACATCCCATAGAGTCATCTAGTACAGTTAGGTACATTAGAAGAGGTCGACCGGGTACTGGAGGCATCAATATTGGGGGATCGGTCAGATACTGCTTTATGCTTTCAAAGGCTTTCTGGCAATCGTCATTCCATCTAACAACCTGACCTTTTCTTAATAGTTTGAAGATTGGCTCACAGGTAGCTATTAGTTGAGAGATGAACCTGGATATGTAGTTCAAACGCCCTAAGAAACCTCTGACTTCCTTCTCGGTTCCAGGTGCTGGCATTTCCATGATTGCTTTGAATTTCTCGTGATCTACTTAAATTCCTTTATGGTTGACAATGAAGCCTAGGACTCATCTAGATTTAACCCCGAAGCTACATTTTGTGGGATTTAGCTTGTGACTATACTTTCTGAATCGTTCAAATAATTTCCTTAAGTTCTCCACATGCTCACCCTCTGATTTGGATTTGCATATGATGTCATCAACATAGATATCCACCTCCTTATGCATCATGTCATGGAAAAAAGCTACCATGGCTCTCTGATATATGGCCATAACATTCTTTAAACCAAAAGGCATAACTAGATAGCAAAACGTTCCCCATGCGGTGATGAAAGTGATTTTATCCACATCTTCAGAGGCCATCTTGATCTGATGATACCCAGAATACCCATCCATGAAGGAGAAAAGGGCATGGTCTGTAGTGCTGTCGACCAAGATTTCTGTATGAGGTACTGGGAAGTCATCCTTTGAGCTTGCTTTGTTCAAATCTTAATAGTCAATGCAGATCCTGAGTTTGCCTCCCTTCTTTGGTACGGCTACAACATTAGCCACCCATCCTGAATATGTAGAGACTGTCACGAACCCAGTGTCTAGCCATTTCTCTACCTCTTCTTTCACCCTTAAGGAAATTTCTGGTTTTATCCTCCGTAGCTTCTACTTAACCAGGCGTGAATCTGGGTTCAATGGCAGCTTGTGTTCCACTATGTTTCTGTCCAAACCCGACATATCAACATACGACCATGCAAACACATCTTTGAACTTGTGCAAAAGCTGAATTATCTTTTTGCGCTCTTCCTCCTTCATCAATGTACCTACATTCACTTCTTTCTTGTCGTCTTCTGTCCCCAAATTTACTTGCTAAGTGGGCTCTTCAGGAGGCTTAATTTCTCTGGACTCTTGCTCAACCATCCTCAATAACTCAGGTGATGCCTCCCATTCCTCATCACTATCTCCCTCGTCGAGCTGATTAATTGGATGATCATGATTGTACATGTGGCTGATAACATGAATATTATTGCTGGGGTTAATGTTGGATCTGCATTATGTTGATGTTATGATTAGTTTTTTATTTATGGGGTCTTCATGGTTTTGCTTGTTGTTGTTTTTTGTTTGAGTGTGCAAGTATAAAAATATAAAGAATAAAATGGGATGCAAAATATGAAGAAAGAAATGCATTTTATTGAATTAAAAAAAACTTGTACTATCCAATGAAACATAAACAAATTGTCCTTATTTGAAAAGAAATAAACCCAATAGCTTTAGACATGGCCAAGGGATTCTAGCATCTTATTACATTTTTCAAAAAACACTTGTGGAGATGCGTCTTCCTCTATCCAGTTGTTAAGAGTGGTGCTTGGAGGACACTGAACAACGTAGTCTACCCGACCTTCTGGATCATCATCTCCCACAACAACAATCACTCTTGGTTCTAAGCCTGCACTGATGAAGTTTCAGCTAATGTGCGGGATGGATATGTTACCAGCTTCAAACTCCCACTGCCCCAAGCGCACCATCCTTCCCTTCCTTTTCTCTTCAGCAGTTCTCTCCCTATCTGCCTGAGTGGGTCTGTATCCCAAGTCGTACCGATCTTTGGTGTGCTCTAACATGACTAGGATTTCTCTTCCTTGGCCAAACTTCCCAAGCCCTTTCCCTGGTTGATAGCCCTTCTGTAGCATTACTCTTGCCATCATCAGCGATACCTCCGAAGGTTAGGGACGTAGTGTGGGTGTCCCTCCTCCTACAAATGAGGCATTGGCTATCTCCAATGCTTGGAAGGATGTTCCAATAGCTTCTTCTGCTGCTTCGATGTACGGAGTGTTAAGAGATTTTGATACTAACATATCTTCTTCTCCCATAATAGTAAGGAGTTTTCCGTACACAATAAACTTAACTCGCTGGTGCAATGTAGAAGGTACAACCCCTGAAGTATGGATCCATGGCCTTCCCAACAAAAACTTGTAATTGAGATTAATATCCATGATATGGAATACTATCTGGATAGTGCAGGGTCCTATTTTTATAGGCAACTCCATTTCTCCCATGACATCCCCGTTGGATCCATCAAACGCCTTCACTACCATAGAGCTTGGTCTCATATACGATGCATCGACTGGAAGTCTAGATAACGTCCTTTTCGACATGAC
>NC_032027.1:13172114-13176950 GCF_001865875.1 Lupinus angustifolius | reverse complement strand
AATCAAGCAATTCTGATACATTATAGAGATGTGTAGGGGGCTAGTATGTCTCATTCCTTCAGAAGGTATTTCCTGATCACTGAAAGAAATGTAATTATAAGCCACGATGTTGTTGATGATACCACCAAGCTTGTCAGTGGTTATGTCATGGCTAACATGTGCACGGTTCAATATCTCCATAAGCACTTTTCTGTGGGGTTCATAACTCATTAGCAGAGACAAAATGGATATCCTGGCAGGAGTGCGGTTTAGTTGATCCACGACCCTATACTCAATTTGCTTTATGAATTTCAGAAATTCACAAGTTTCCTCATTGGATACTTTCCCTTTATCTCCATGCTTATGCAACAAGTCATTCAGATTGACCTCCAATTCATCTTCCACGGGGATACATACTTTCCTTTTTCCTTTATCCTTGGAAAAGGCCTTTTCAGCATCTGAGGGAATATAGACACGCCCACTTCTAGTTATCTGATTGTCCCTAACAACATTGGTGACTTTTATCTGTTGCTCAGTTGTCTCTGAATTCCCTCCACTATAGATCCATTGTAAGGGAAAGGTTGTGGTCTCTCTTCCGTTGTAGGCCTCAGAACAGGCTCCATTCTACTTATGACTGACACCCATCGAGTTATTTGTGGGTGTAACTGAGCATTATCCGGAATGTTCAATACAGGTTCATATCGAGAAATTGATGGCCTCATGGTCCTTCTCATGTCTTCCTCACTTCTAGTGGTAGCATTAACAGTCTAATACGAGGGTCCCCTCTCTATTGTAATCAATCTCATGTCCAACATCTTCTGCAGTAAGAGCTTAAATTCTGGACACTCTTCTAGGGTGTGACCCACTTTGCCATGCAACTCACAACTAGCTGAATCTTCATCACCCCACCAGTGTTTCCACCATTCCATGTTTGCACATTTCCTGAAAAATTACCCTTATGTGCGTTTTCACCTCATCCGCCTCCCAAAAGAATGTGCTACCATGAGTCTCCTCTACAACATTCACACCTTGATTACCATGATTAGGTAATAGTTTCTTATCTATATCTGGCACAATGGGCTTGAAATGCAGCTGTTTTGCATTGGTCGGGCTTTGCACCTTATGCTTTAGAGCTCGACAGTGTTCAATGGAATGGCCAATGACCCCGGAGTGGTACTCGCAAGTAACATTTGGGTTAAACCAGGCTCCGGGTGATTCGGGTACCGTTCCTATTATAGGGCTTATCATTCTCTCCCTTAGAAGATGAGAGTATAGCTCAACATAGGGTATTGGTATCGGGTCAAATTGTGGGCCTCTTCTTTCGGGGTTGCGATTTTGGGTTTGGTTTTGGTAGGCTTGTGTTTGGTTCTGGTTTTGGCGGGATTGATAGGACTGTGTTTGGTTATACTTTTGGCGGTTGTTATTGTGGGCTGTGTAGTTGGGCTGTGTGGCAGGTCTGGCAATGTATGAGGCCTGGTATTTAGGGTTTTGGGCTTTGTATCCCTTCGGCTCAGTGAACACCGCGAGTGCTTCTCCCTCATTCTTCTTCATAAAGTTGGACTTCTTGCCTGTGCCTGATTTGGGCTGATCTACTACCAGCTTTCCACTCCTTATGCATCCTTCTATTTTCTCCCCAACCTTAATGAGTGCATTGAAGCTCGATGCAACACTTCCCACCAAGTAATCATAATAGGGCTCCTTCAAAGTATCCACGAAGATAGACAACTGTTCTTCCTCCTCCAATCTGGGTATGACTTGTGATGCCAAAGCTCTCCATCATTGGGTATACTCCTTAAAGCTTTCTTCTGGCTTCTTGGCCAAGCTCTAAAGTTGGGCCCTGTCAGGAGCAATGTCCTCATTGTACTTATACTACTTCATGAAGGCATTGGATAAATCAACGAAAGTTTTAATCTGAGCCTTTTCCAAGCGAATGTACCACCCCATGGTTGCCCCTGTCAGACTATTTTGGAAGCAGTGAATCAACAGTTTGTTATTTCCATGATGAGCTGTCATCTTCCTAGCATACATATGTAGATGACTTTTTGGGCAGGAAGTACCATTGTATTTCTCGAACTCTAGAGTTTTAAACTTTGGTGGAAACACTACATCCAGTACCAGTCACATCTCAAACGCATTTTTTACATCAGGGAAGTTTGTGCCCTCAATGACCCTTAGTCTCTCTTTTATAAGCTCCAGTTTTGCCTTCTCTTGGCTTGAGGATTCGTCTAGGGTACCCCTGTTTATCTTAGCTTCAGCCCGGTGGCTTATGGTCTTGCTTTTAGGAGGAAGATCGTGAGTAGGATCTTCTTCTTGCTCATGGTCGTCTTCCTCGGCTGATTGTTGTTCCTCTTGATCATCAGCTTTGTCTTCATACCTTATGATAACACCCTTATGACGGTTGACCCCAGTAACTGTCTTGGGACCCACCTTTTGTGTGGATTGTGAAGGTTTGGCGCCTGACGCAGTGGTATCTTCTTCCGAGCTTCAAGCCTTTTGCATATCCTGGATGATTTTCATCATCTGATTTATTTGCTCTTTCATTTCGGCAAGCTCAGACCGGTTGTCAATGCTACTAGATTCTTGGTCTGCCATCAACTTGGACTACAGTCTGGTGTGGTACGGATGCTTGGGAGCAATGTTTAGGTGATACCTGGTGAAACAATGTTTTATTATGTAAATGAAGAAAAGAATGATGCATGCAATGGGTTTTTTATTTTTATTTTTAAAAATGCATTTTCATTTGGAAGATCGATATAGAAAGACGTTTTGACCCGCAGTTGGTGACCATGAGACCTGCCCCCGTTGGCTTTTCCTACGTTGATGACAACTTTAAGTTTTGGATTATCGTTGCCTTTACATTCGTTCTTTTGATGTGGGTTACTAACATTAAGCATCTTGCCCTACACTTGGTAACTTGAGAGCGTACTCTACAAGGCCTTATGCAGTTGATGGTGATCTAAGAGAACACGCAAAGTTTCGGACCTAGATCACATCTAAACACAAGTTGTTATTATCTCTCAATATGGTTTTTCTTTCTTTTTTTCTCTTTGGTTGTTGTTGTGGTTCATTGCAAGAAAAATAACATTTGAATACTTGCACGATAATGAATAAGATATTTGATAACAATAAGGACTTTGGTAGCAATAATGTGTTATTTTATTCATGGGAAAATAAGAAAAGTAATATTAAAAGACTTTATTTGTGTATATCTTGTAATCAAAATTCCCTATTTGCTAAAACCCTCCATCTTCTTAAGTCTATGGCTACTTCCTTGCAAGACTTGTAGAATGCTTTCATAGCTGAGAGCAGCTCTATCCCTGGATACATCTCTAGTTCTCTCTTGGCATCGAAGAATGTCCTCAGCCAATCATCAGAGAAGTCCCCAAGGCCATCAACCATATTTCTGCATCTACTTTCCCATTGATATTTTTCTTCTTAGCTTTCTTGGAGTGCTTTTTCCCAATTTTCTGACCATGCTTCTTGTTTGGATGTCACTTCATTATATGCTCTCTCGAGTTCCCAAAGCTTCCTCGAAAGATGATCCTCTCTATGGCTTACAGTTGTTATGGACTGATGATGACTTTTCTGTGTATCTTCCAAGATTGCCTTGAGCTGGTCTTCCTTCTTCACTGTCTCATCAAACTGATAATCTTTTAATCGTGCCCACGCCTCATTCTCATTTTGTTGACTTTCATGGAGGGCTACTTGCAATTGTTCACACTTTGCCTCCAAATCTCTTTTATCGGCATGTGCATCATTGATAACACGATTTCGAGCTTTCATCTGTCGACTGAAGTCAACTAGTTGGACATCTTTTTCTTGTACAGACTTGATCAGACGGTACTTGTCAGATTGAGAACACATCTGAGCATAATCCCTTTTCAGACTAGCTTCTTCCTTTCTTAATGCCACCATGGTCTTATTAAGCTTCTATATGGTTAGCTCATACTTCTCAACTTTGCATTGGGCTTCCTCTAGTTTTGCATATGAGATTTTGAGCTGACTCTTTAACAACTCATTTTCTGAGGGGCCAACTGGTTCATGGGGTGGAGACATTGGCGGGATAATTTCTCCTTTCCTCCTCTCACTGTGTTATAGCTTGTATTCTTCAGTATAGAAAGCTTGATGCTCTCCTAACTCCTTATTTCCATAGATGTGGATGTTCTTCAATGCATTCCTTACTGTATTCAGGGTTTCTTTGGTAGTTTCCTTGTCCTTGTACAATATCACGAATACCTACAGTTACTCCTCAAGGACTGGCATCATACCCCATTTCATTTGTCCAAGTACCAAAGCTGGGGTGACAATAATGCATCCCCAAGGTCCCATGAGCACCATATTGGGATAGCTTCCACATGAGTACATGACTTCATCCTACTTATCATACATAGTGCATTTAGTCCCAATATTTCTAGGGGTGACATCTTTGAATAATGCCTCCTAGTCAGATAGTTGCATAGGTTGGAGCTTGGTGTTTCTGAATCGACGAAAATGATTTATGGTCCAATCTGGATATCGATGATGCTTGAACCTTGTCACCATCCATACATACAATAGCTGTGCACAACATCTGATTTTAGGGATACCCTTTTCGAGGCTTCTCTGGAGGGCGAGAAGGGTATCTACTAGAACGGCAAGAACTGGGTTGACTCTGAACTTTCTGAACTTGACTAGGACATCAATCGCACACTGGTCCACCATATCACTGACAAAAGGGAAGAGGACTCTACCATAGATGCCTAATGCAAATGCTGGTTTAAACAAACTCCAATCTCCTTTCTCCACCACTTGATCAAGATGCTTTTTCAAAAAACTCCACTTCAATCCATAACAAGGCCCTTGCTTGATGATTTGAGA
>NC_032027.1:13148835-13172014 GCF_001865875.1 Lupinus angustifolius | reverse complement strand
TAACATTTTGTGTGCTAGTGAACAAATATACCTTAAGTCGACTTTCTAGTAGGATGTCTAGAAGAATGTCATATTCTTCAATTGTTGGACAAGCATCTACATTTGGAAACTCGAAAATCCTCAGGGATGTATTCCAATATCTTGCCATGGCCCCCATAGCATCTAAAGCACAAGCATCAATGAGAATGAGAATGACATCTGCCAATTTACCATACTCTTTTGCAAACTGAGTCGTAACATCTTTAGGGACTTTGGCGAGGAGCTCCACCAAATGGCCTACATCAAAAGTCTACAATTCGAACTCACTTTATTTTTTGAAGAGAGAGCGTTGTTAGAACTCACAGTTTTAGAGATAGCCTCCATGTCTTGCTATATCGAAAAACCTTTAGCTGAAAAGGTGCATGTTTATTAAATATGATTAAAATTGTTTATACAATCCAACATGATGAATGGATATTTAAAGATTTATGATTAATACAATGATGTATGTAATAATTAATTTATGATATTAAGCAGTGTAAATCCCTTTTTAGGGTGGTTGACCATGTCTTGTGGGCTAATGTAGCTCATTACAATATAAACTAAATACAATGTTAGAATAGGTATTTATTATATTGTCAAGGTTTAGTCTAAGTTTTTTTTTTTCAAAATATGGACAAAACTTACCCTCGGGCTTGGGGCCCATCATTGGGAGTTAGGATCATATTTGGGGGTGTAACCCCAAATTTTTACAAAAATTACGTTCATCTTTTTTTTTGAAACAAGAAAAAAAAAACTACCCTATGGTATGGAACCCTTTTGTGGGTATGCAATTATAGTTCAATAGCAAAAATGAAGAATTTCATAATTATTTGGAAAGTTAAATATCATTTTATGCATGTTTGGATGTAGAATGGGGTAGACATAATTTGCTTCCAGTGTCCTATACATGGTATTCTTATAGGGTTTTCGATAGACTAAAAGTCAACACCTTATGGCAATGTACTAGGTCTCATTAAAATATAATCGGTAAAGGCTCTAGACTTCTAGGTCACCAAATTGCCCCCAATCTCGAAAGAAAGGAGTCCCAATATCCCAGGTTAGAAACAAGAGGAGTCGAGCTCCTCGAGCGTCTAACTCGCGATATCAAGATAATTTGGGTGGTCCATTATGCTAATACTAGGAGACAAGTCTAACACTGGTAAAACACATGTCCCTCTGATCTCATCCTTAATCTCTAACAACCCGGGTATAGGGCGTATGCGCGTGTAACTCAAGTATACCGTGAGCGTGTGAGGAAGCAACATTTAAAAAAATAAATTTTCACCCCAAAGCTGCAAAAAAATGGTGAGCACAAACAATAATATTAAAATTAAAGCGATAAATAAAACTTGTAAAAAAAATTACTTCGTTACTATTGTTTTTTATAGTTAATAATAATAGACAAATGTATTTAAATCATATAATTGGCTCAACTGGGTCTGACTCTATTTTTTTAAAAAAAAATTTCCCCAGCAGAGTCGTCGCGCCCCCATTTTCGGTTACGTGACCTCTTAGAGTCGCCACTACATTTTATGGTTAAAAATGTAGAAAAATATTTTAAGCCCAATCACATTGGCCTTTTGGATTGTGATATCCAGGTTCGGGAGTCGATTACGAATTGAGGAAAGTATTAGTACCTCGTCCGCCCGTAATTAAACGGTACCCTTGCCAATTGTATGATTTAAATACCCTTAAATTATTTAAAAAATGAATTTGTGTCCAACAAAATATTTACTTATTTTTTATTTTTAAGTCTGACAATATTACTTGCTCCTACGTATTCCTATATATTTTAGGAAATCAAGACGTATGTAGTTCTAATTTTGAAATGGTTTGTTAATAAAATAATTAACTCTTTAAAAAGAGTGAAGCATCAGAAATTAATGTCTGCACCGCATCCCATTTTAAAAAGGTTTGAAAATAATTATAATATCTTTTTTTTGACCTTTTATTATTAATTTAAAAATTAATATAATTTTTTAGTTTTTTGTTATTAATTTAGGGATTAATCGAATGAAAAGAAACGTCGTAACGCGACCGTTCAAGAATGATATGATATGATGAAAAAGTTAAATTTTTATTGCAAATAATGTTATGTGAAATTATTTCAAATTATACCATTCTTATTAAGAATAATTTTAAATTGAACCATATTTTGAATTTGTGCAAATAGCAATTTTTTAATTTAATTATAGCAAAAAAAACATAAAAAATCATTAGCGGCTAAAAATAAGTCATAAAACAATATTTAACAATTATCTAACAAAAAGAATTTTATTAATTTTTTGTTAATATTAACAACACCATAATAAATAAATAAAATTATTTTTATTTTATTTTTTATAATCAATTTCTGGAAGATAATAAAAACATATGACATTTTTATTTATTAAAAGGTTATATTTTTAATAATACACATTAATATAAACATAATCCAAAAGAAATAAAAAATAAAGAAAACTTGATTTAGCTATAATCAAGTGTAGCTAAGGAGTAATAGTGTTGTTTGCATGTCGTTTAATTATTGGTTGAGATTTGCCAAAGTCTAAAGGAAGCCAGGTGTCCGTCCGTGAGGGGCTGAGAGGGTGAGAATACAGGCTTTAATGTGTGCTGGACTGCACTGGAATGGGAGGTTGTGTGGTGTTGATCAGGCACGAAGGGATCCACGCGGATACCGTACACCTGCTTACTTGTCACGCGTGGATTGGACCCCGAAGGGCATTCACGGAGTTTACGATGGTCGCGAATACAGGTGATCAAAATGCTGGATAAGGAGTCTGGATTCTGTGCGGTCACGTTCACGCTGGAAACCTTAGAATCACTGACGTGTCAAACGACTATTGGTTGGACTTGGACCTGTTGACCATACTGCCATACGGCACGCTTGGACTGGCCAGGAAAGGAGGAACACGACTGCTATAATGCACTCGTGTGCAATGAATCCAACCTCTCTGTGCAGTGTTATTTTTTTTGCAGAGCCTTTCTCTCTCTTTTTGTCTCTTTCTCTGTATGCAGATTTATTTTTTAACCACCCAAAAAAAAGACTAACCTATTTAACTCTATTTTTAGATGAATTGTAACCTAATCTAATCCTAACAAAATGCTAACAACTCCCTATCTACTAACCTCATATCCCATAATAGTAGGCACCACCAAGTCAGATTTGACTTGGTGTATATATATTATTTTATTACATTTTTATATAAAAATACATTTTTAAACTTGGTTTATTTATTAAATTATTTATATATTCGAATTAAATAAATAAAAAATAACAAAAATATTTTTGAATATTCTAAACTATATCTTAAATTTATATTTTCGAAAAAACTAAATAAAAATTTATTTTATTGTTTATTTGAAATTTAAAATCTTATTTATTTTATAAATTCGATTTTGATTATAAAAATTAATAAAAAATATTTTTAATTATCTTTTATTTCTTTTATAATATAAACTCGAAAAATAAATAAATAAATATAATATTTTTATCATTTTAGGATATTTGAAATATCTCATTTAAATTCATAATAAACCCTAAAATTCATAATAAATAAATAAATAATTATTTTGAGAAAGTAATTACTTTTAAAATAAGTTGGGTTTTTTATGGGCCGAGAAAAAATGGGTATTCACAAATGTCAATTCTCATTTTATTCTTATATCCTTCTCATTTTCCTCTCCTATCTCACTTCTCATTTACTCTTCCTTTATACTCCTTGTTAAACTTTTGACATAATTGTATGTCATATTGTATTTAAATATTATATTGATTTTTTATTTTTCATTTTAATTTTTCTATCATTGAGTAATAAAAATGTACATCTAAAAAAAACAAAATAATCATAACATATAAAAATAATTTCTTATCATTAAGCCATTATCCCTTAGGTAGATGTATTCATTGTATTACACTCAAACTGCATTAAAAGGATGGCCACACCAGATTCTTATTTAATGGGGTTTTGGGGAAAATAGATGTACATAATCTTACACACTTAAATTGTATTTCAGAAAAATCAAAAGAAACATCTATATTCAATATAACGGAAAATAGGTAGCAACTTACCAAAAAATTGTATAAGTGTTCTTCTGGTCGGTTGTATTCAGTGTCAAGAAAACTTTATAGTTTGAATAAAACTATATTAGAAAGGTTTCTTGTTGGAATCTCTTCATCACCTGAATCCAACAAAAAGTACCCTTTATAAACAAAAGCAAGAACTCATAAGGATCCTCCTACCAGAGAGAATGTGTTTTCCAAGAATTTGCTTTTGTTTCAATAGTTTAGAATCATCCAAACGCATATTCTTCTTAGCATATATTGATTTAACAGTTTTCCTGACATTCAATTTTGCATCCTTAACTCAACATAGCATCGGCTAGAAGGAAAAAGTTATGAGGATTAAACAATTATTAATCCAACCTAATGAGTAGGGATATTCGACGGTCCGTTTAGATCGGTTAATAGGTAAAATCATTTGATCCAAACATATAATTAACTTGTGGTCAGGTCTAATTTGTTTATATAAAGACATCTCATCCAAATATTATGTGCATTTCAGTTCAGTTTGGATCAGTTCTTTTATAAAAGATTAATACTACATTTATACTTCAAAACTCATAAACATGACTAAAATATTAAGTCTAATATACTCTAAAGTAACATGTTTACATACATTCATGTGAATATTGTTAAAACCTTATAAAAACACTATTTACATACACTATAAACACAATGCCACAAATCTTAACACCATGTTAATGTTAACCAACAAATGACTATTGTATAAATTAAAAAAAATCGCATTCATCATAACAAATGCTTTCATTAATAAAGAAGAAACAATTGGATATAGGATAGTTGACATTTATTTTTTATATAAGCAAAATGTATTAAAAAGTGCAAAGGGTAGCGGGTATTTGCAGGTACCCAATGAGTTTTTATTTTTAATTATATATTTATATAATTTGTAATAATAAATATGTAAAAATAATTGTTACATGAATAATATGATATTTATATGATAAATTTATGATCATAGTCAAATATGTGTAATTTATTATGAAATAATAATAAAGTATATGATATATAATCTTAAAATAATAATAAATATACATAAAAATTTAACTAAAAACTAAATATATAAATTTGTGAGTACTCGCGGGGCGGGTATCACAAAACCCGCTCACACCCATAAGCTATTATTGCGAGTACCCGTTGTGGGTATTTCTACGGGTAACCACGAGTCGATTTTTTTTGCCATCCCTAGCTAGCCCAATACAAGAACAATTAATTTGTGTTCTTTTTGGAACACAAATTTCTATAGGATCAGTACACCAATTAAGGAACAACAAAGAAGATGAACATATCTTAGAAGTAAACCAAGTCCAGGATCTCGCTTGGATTAAGTCCAAAATATGCAAAAAAAACTCACCTCCTTGTTAGAGAAGATGAGATCATTCATCATCATCCAAATAGACCACACCACTGTAAACCACACCATTCTCCACAACTTATGATCTTTAGCCTTCCGCTCGTTGTTATCAAACAAAAGCAACGAGTCAACAATATTAGTGAGACAAGAGGGAGACAATTGTAGCCACGAAAAAACCCCTTTTCCACACCGAGGAAGAAAACTCACAACTTAGAAAAATATACTCAATAGTTTCCTCATGATTATTGCAAATGGCAGACAATTTATCCCCACCCTAAGAAATGAAATTCCTTTTAAAAAATTCTACCCTAAGAGGTAGTCTCTTTCTAAGGAGTTACTAGACAAGGCAGCAGATTTTAGAAGGACCACAATTTAACCAAGAAGATTACGTAGTGGAAGAAGACATTGGTCAAATTGAATGAGATAAGCAGACTACACAAAATAAACTCCATATGAATCAACACTCCATCTCCATCTGTCCTCCCTATTCCTAGAGCACGAATGTGACCCTAACAAATTATACAAGTTTCTAACCCAACACATTTCTCTATCAAAAAGATTTCAACGAAACGAAATTTCCCTCACCCAATTACCATCGATCCATGAACCACAGTCAGCCACAATCGCCCTTTTATTCTCAGTTAAGGCAACAATTCTAGGGAAGGTCTCCTTCAAACTTTGAGTCGACAACCAAATATTTGTCTAGAAACGAGTTTGAAGCCCGTCTCCAATGTTTCTCCAAATGTTGTCAACAAACCACGCTAGAGAAGATCCAGAGCTTGATCCAACTTTATACAAATCCTTCCACCAACTAGAAGCTAACTACTGAGATGAACCAGATAAAGATACATCAGACCCATATTTCGACTCAATCACTTTAACCCAAAAAGTGTTATTTTCGGTCAATCTCTGCCACCTCCACTTTCCAAGCAAAACGTCATTGAACCATGATAGATGTTTGACATTCAAACCCGAAGAAACTTTGGTTTATACACCTCTAACCATGCTACCTAGGCAATACCTTTTCCACCTCTCTTATTCCCCCAAAGAAAGTTCCTTTGCAAGGATGCAATTTTCATCACAAACTTTTTTGGAGCCTTATAGAGGGAGAAAATATAGGTCGGAATATTGGAAAGAACCAAATTCACAAGCACCAATCGACCTCCAAAGGAGATGTACTTGCACTTCCAAGATGTAAGTCTCTTAGCCACCATATCAATAGTACCCTTCCAAGTAGATAATCTTCTCGGATTAGACCCCACATGGACTCCCAAATACAAGAAAGGAATAGAACCAATGTTGTAGGCTAGAAAATGAGCTGCTTATGAAGTAACCGAGTCTGGAACATCTATGGCAAACAAGGAGCTCTTACTAGCATTAACCTTTAACCCCGATGCAAGTTCAAAAATCTAAGAATTGTATTAATACACCACAGATTCGAAGTTGAAGGCTTGCACACAAGAATAGTATCATCAACAAATTGTAAGTCACACACTTCCACTCCAAGACGCCCCACTTTGTAGCCCTCGAACAAACCCAAACTTTTAGCTTTACTCACAATATCTACAAAGCCTTATGCAACCATAATAAAAAGGAAAGGCGACATAGGATCCCCTTGTCTAAGACCCTTAGAGACAACAATCTGATCCGTATAAGAGCCATTAAGCAAGATAGAAATAGAAGTAGAAGACATACAATCAATTATCCACAAATGCCATTTATTAGAAAAGCCAAACTTGGTCAACATATAATCAATGAAGTTCCAATCAACAGAATCATAAGCCTTTTCAAAATCAACCTTTAAAAGAAAGCAACCATCCTTCGCCTTCTTGGCTGAATGAATAATTTTATTAATTACCACCATAGCATCCAAAATGTTTCTATCGTGAATGAATACTTATTAGGAAGAACTAATCAGAGAACTCATAACCACTTTTAACCTAGTAGCCATAATCTTTGCCAAAATCTTATATAAGGAGCTAACCAGAGAAATAGGCATGTAATCCTGAATTTTATTAGGACACTTAATCTTTGGGATTAAAGCAATAAATGATGAGTTAAGACCCTTTGGAAACTTCCCATGCACATGAAACTCCTGCAGAAAAAGGAAAACATCAACTTTAATAATGTCCTAGTAAGCGTAGAAGAATTTGAAGTTGAACCAGTCAGGCCCTAGGCTTTTGTCCCCAACATAACTCCACACGTCCGATTTGATCTCCTCCTCAGAAAAAATAGCATCCAGAATAGAACGTTGAAGCTCTGATAAACTCCGGAAAGCTACCCCATTAAGAGTTGGATTTATCAATGGAACATGAGAAAACAAGGGCTTGAAATAACTAAGCACCCCATTTCTAATACTTGAATCCTCATCACACCAAGACTCGCCAATACATACTCCCATAATATGATTTCTTCTTTGTCTACTATTGATACAAGCATGAAAGTAAGAAGTATTAGCATCTCCTTCCTTCATCCATTTGTTTCTAGATTTTTATCTCAAGAGGCTATCCTTCCCATCTCATTAATGGCAACACATACAAAGGAGCAGACTCACGCACAATATCAAAAGACTGAATATCACGAACCAAATCACTCAGTCTAGTATCTAGACAACCGAAAGTCTCCTTATCCCATCTCATTAATGCCCTATTAAGAATCTCCAACTTTTCTTTAATAATAAAAGCCTTTTTACCAAGGATAACCGATTCAGACCAAGACTTCAACATCAAATCTTGGTGTAAGATTGAGATGGAAACTAAAAGGGGGGAGTTGTCTTAGATTTATGATAGATTTTGTGCAATTTATAGAGTTAGTAGCTGCAGAAAAGTTATGCTGAAAAATATCAAGTAAACTTGAAGAGATAAAGGAGAAGATAGTACTCAGAGATTTTATAATGGTTCACTTTCTCGTCCACCGAAGGTTACATCCAGTACTCTTGCAACACAAGAGATTTCTTCACTAGATATCAAGAGTAGTAATTACAAATTCTCACACCGAGACTTCCTTGTACCTTACTCACTCTTCAATACCTATGTCACTCTTTGGAAAACAACCTTTCCAAGTGAATCTATCCCCTTTCTTATCACACCCTTGTGAAAATAAGTATTAGCCAATTGAATGAAGAAAACTTTAACAATGGAAAGGATTGCCTTTACAAGGTTTCAACATTATAATCTCTTGCAATCCGGTAACTCTTTATACACATAGTACTAATGCTCAGAAGTGTGATTTTGGACTCACGAGCAGTGTAAACACCAAAATTATCAAGTGTGTTAGTTATGACGATTGCATAAGGCAAGTGGTTGTGATTATCTCACACTGGCCACATATGTCTCATTATTGTCAAAGCACAATTGATTGAAAGGTTATGCTTAAGAGCATACATCAACTGTAGTTCCATGTCATTAATTTGAGAATGATTTGAATATTTTGGAATAATGACATAGCTAAGAAAGTAATGAAGCAAATGATCTTCGAGATTGAGATTTTCTATAGCAAGGATATCTCTACTCTTTACAATTTCACCTAAAGCTTTTTGCTTACACATTTCGATTTCTCATTTAGAGAATCTAAACATAGAGTAGTAGAACTGTTTTCTATCATAATTATCCATTCAAATGCGAGACCGAAATCTTTTATGCTATTTTGAGAGGGTATATTAAAACATATTGAATTGAAGGATTTAACATCTAAAACAATTTATTTTCCTTTCACAAAGGATGTTAAACGATTCTTCCTAAATTTCAAATTGCAGTAAAATACTTTAACAAGTTCAGGATAGTAGACATTTGATTTCTCACAAAAATCAAAAAGATCTTGTTGCCTAAGTAGAATAGGGAAATGGAAATCTTCAAACTCAAAGTTACTGATATTACCATACATAGGAGCAAAGATTGAGCATCCAAAAAATGCTCTAAGAAGACTTTGCGTTGTTCATCATTGGCGAGAAGACGTGCTAAATCAAGAGGATTAGCTTTAAAAGATAAAGTACCTTGTTTCTTTTGAGTCAACCTGATATGTTGCTTCTTAGCCCTTGATGAAGAAACCATGGATTGAAGATTTGAAAGATTATGGTTTGAGAGATTTGAGGATTTTTTATATTTTGGCCTCTAAACACGAAAATGATGGAATAAAAGTGTTTTAAATTGAAAATGTGATATGAAATGATTCAAAAATCATACAAATCAGATCAAAAATGAGGTTTTTAGAGGAAAAATATGGTGGACACAAAAGTAGGGGTTTGAGAAGGAAGAAGAAGAAGTGTTTGAAAAATGAGGAGGGAAACTTAAATAATGATTTGAGTAATTAGTTACTCACAATGAGTAGTCGGTTTCTCAGCATAAAAATTCCTAGATTTCAAACAACAGCCTTAGGTAATCAATTACACAGATGGGTAATCGGTTACTGGAAGTTTCTACCAAATGCAGTTATCGGTTACTGACCCTATAATTTCGAGTCTTCAAGCAAATTGATGCCTGGTAATCGATTATTGACCCAAATTAATCGATTACTACCCCAAAAGTTGAAAATTTTAAACAAAATTAAGCAAATTTAAGTACAAGTAGGCATAAGATAATCACAATGAAGCAAACATATAATCAAATATAAGTATTTAAGACAAGTAAGCTTCATCAAGTATGCCTAATTCTCGTCTAATTTTAAAGATAGGTTCTTATGCCAATGGTTTAGTAAATATGTCTACTAGTTGATCACGAGTATCAACAAAATCTATAGTCACGTCTTTCTTTTGAACATAATCCCTAAGGAAGTGATGTCTTATATATATGTATTTGGTTCTAGAATGCATTATTGGATTCTTTGTGATATTTATAGCACTAGTGTTGTCACATTTTAGGGGAATGCATCCTAAGTCTAAGTCATAATCTCGTAATTGTTGTTTAAGCCACAACACTTAGGCACAACAACTACCTGCCGCTATGTATTCTGCCTCAACAGTACTTAGAGCAATACATGCTTGTTTCTTGCATGACCATGAGACCACCGCATTTCCTAATATATGACAAGTACCACTCGTGTTTTTTCTCTTATTTTTGCATCTGGCAAAATCTAAATCTGAATATCCTACCAAATCACATATACTTCCTTTTAGATATCACAATCCAACGTTAGTTGTTCCTTTTAGATATTTCATGATTCTTTTTATAGCAACTAAGTGTGATTATTTTGGTTTGGATTGATAACGTTCACACAAACATACACTAAACATTATATCAGGTCTACTGGCAGTTAGATAAAGTAGGGAACCAATTATACATCAATCCTTTGATATATCGATGCATTTTCCAGATTTATCTATATCAATGTGTGTTCCAGAACCCATAGGAGTTTCTATTGCTTGCAGTCATCTATTTCAAATCTTTTTAGCAAGTCTTTGTAGTATTTAGATTGACTTACAAAAATAGCATCCTCGAGTTGTTTGATTTGCAATCCAAGGAAATAATTTAATTTCTCCATCGTGGACATTTCAAATTCCCTTGCATCATTTTGCCAAAATCACTACACAAAATCTCATTAGTAGAACCAAAAATAATATCCTCTACATATATTTGAACAAGAAGAGTATGATGATTTATTTTCTTAATAAAAAATGTAGTGTCAACCATTCCTTTAGTAAAACCTTTTTCAAGTAGAAAGTTTGTTAGACGATCTTACCGAACACTTAGATAAAAAAAAATGTAATAACAATGTTACATATACCAAGGATTTTTCTTTTGATGTTCTCTGTATAGGTAACAAGGCCTTTGTTACTTGACTATAGATATTTTGAATCTCCGCGTATTATGTGTTTTGAACAGGCATTATTATGATAACACATTTTTGCCTATGGCATTCAAGCACTCTTGCAAAACAAATTACAAAGATCTTCTAGGTACCCAATGTGATTTGGGTCCTACATGGTTAACATCTTTCTCAATCCATCTATAGTGACCTAAGGGCACACCATATTTTCTAATCATACAAGTATTTGGTGTATGCATATGGTTCTTATAATAAGTATATATGGGATGATGCTTATGTATCCTAGTTTTGTTGTTACTACACTTAAATGCATGCATACTTTGTTTCTGAAATTTTATTTTTGTTGAGACATTTTTTTCTTAAAAACTTGGCTGTTAGAATAGCCAAGACCTCTTCAGTTTGTAGAATGTCTCTGATCTTTAATTATTTTGTCCAGATTTTTGCTACTCTTATTTAATTTATTAAGTTCAAGGCTTAATGTTGAAACTTTATTTTCAAGAGTAATGCAATTTTGACATGTAGAAGATGATGGTTTATTTCTGAATACCTCTAAATCAGTTTTTTGTTTTAAAAATAATTTAGTGAGTTTGACATATTCATCATGTAAGTCATTAAATGCAAGTTGTAATTCCGAAGAACAAAATATGTTAGTTTCATTTACCTCTTCATCATCAGAGTGATGAGATGTCATTAGTGAGAGATGGGCTTGTTTTTCATTTTTTGGTTCAGAGATAGAACCGGTATCATTGTCTTTCCAAGCTATGTAGGCTCTTCGTCCAGTCCTCATTTCATTTTTCCCTTTGAAGGAATTCTTCTTTATGTTTGGACAATCCATATTCATGTGACCAGACTTACCATACTCAAAACATGTGAAGTTTTGGTTTGAAGTGGAGGTGTCATTATTCATGGTGAATTTCTTCATTTGTCCAGTTTTAGCGCCTTTGTTCCCTTTGAGGAACTTGCTGAACTTCTTTACAAAAAGACTTAAGTCTTCCATCTCTTCCTTTTCTAATTCATCTCCTGATGACTCATATCTTTTTGCCTTTGCTTTGAGAGAGATGTTATTCTTCTTATTTTCTTGCTCTCCATATTGGTCAAGTTGGTTGTGTTCCAATTCGTGTTCTTGCAATTTACCCAACAAAGCAGCCAATGACATTTTTTATAAACTTTTCTTTTCAGAAATGACTGTTACTTTTGGTTGTCATGTTCTAGTGAGTGATCTCAGAACTTTTAAGTTCAAGTTACTATTTGATAATGTTTTTCTAAGTGCAATAAGATGATTTGTAAGGTGAGTAAATCTCTTTTGGAGATCTAGTATTTCATCTACAAGCTTCATATGGAACATTTCGTATTCCTGGGAGAGAGTATTGAGTCTCGACCTTTTGACTTCTTCAGTTCCTTCGTGTGTGGTTTCTAGAGTATCCATATTTCTTTAGCAGATTTGCAGTTTGATACTCTAAAGAATTCATCAATGCCAAGTGCTGACGTAAGGATGTTCTTTGCCTTGAGATTGTATTGCACCTTCTTTTTGTCTACATCATTCCTTTAGGATTTTGGCTTCAATTCCCTTACACTATGAAAAATAGTAATCAGTTCATAAGGTCCTTCCTCAATCGCATTCCAAATATCCAGATCTTGAGATTCTATAAAGATTCTCATTCTGATTTTCCAGAAGTCATAGCATTCTCCAATAAAACTTGGAGGGTGATTGATGTTGGAACCTTCTTAGATAAATGATCTTGGGATATCTTAGATACAAGATCATATTTGAGAATAATTTACTCAAACAAGCTTTGATATCAATTGTAAGACTGAGATGGCAACTAAGAGTATGAGTGAATTACTTGTCTTAGATTTATGACAGATTTTTCTGCAATTTATAAAGTTAATAGTAGCGTAAAAGTTATGCAGAAAAATATCAAATAAACTTAAAGAGATAAAGGAGAAGAGAGTACTCAGAGATTTTATACTGGTTCACCTTCTTGTCCACCGAAGGTTACATCTAGTACTCTTGCAACACAAGAGATTTCTTCACTAGATATCAAGAGTAGTAATTACAAATTCTCACCTCGAGACTTCCTTGTACCTTACTCACTCTACCATACTTATGTTACTCTTTGGAAAAGAAAATTTCCAAGTGACTCTATCCCCTTTCTTATCACACCCTTGTGAAAAAATTATTAGCAAATTGAATGAAGAAAACTTTAACAATGGCAAGGATCGTATTTACAAGGTTTCAACACTATAATCTCTTGCAATCCGGTAACTCTTTATACACTTAGTACCAATGCTCAGAAGGTTTGAAAAACTTTGAAAACTTCTCATAAAGCAACTTTAGAAAATTTAATCTAAAAGTTAAGAACAAGTTGTAGAAAAGTGTTTTAGAACATTTATATTGTGTATATGAGTTGTGTCCTTGAATTATGAGTTTCAATGCCTTTAAATAGGCTTTCCAATCAGCCATAACACCTCTATGAAAAGGTAGGAATTGATTGGAACGAAACCCTTTCGTTTTTGGTGAAAGCTGTGCAGTTGGAATCTGATAATCTGGTGTAACAACTCTCAGTAATCAATTACAATATCAACATAATCGATTACCCAAACATTCTATCCAAATGAGTAATTGATTATTACACTATGTAATCGATTACTCAAAGAGTGTAATCGATTACTCAAAGAGTGTAATTGATTACTCAAACATATTGTCCAACTTAGTAATTGATTTTTACATTGTGTAGTTGATTACTCAAAGAACATAATCGATTACTCAAACATATTGTCCAACATTGTAATCAGTTACTCATAGAAAGTAATCAATTACCCTGTTCAGTGTTGGTTGGGTAACTTGTTTCTCACTCATTTAACCTCTTATTTAATTTTGATAACCTATTACTTAGTCATAGTAACCTGTTACTTACATCCAGTAACCTGTTATATAGTATTTTGAGAATTGTTTTCATTTATACTTGTATTTTTCAATTTTATTTTTAAAATATTCTTGAGCATTAATACCAATTGAATATTATAGAGTATAAGGATAGAAGTATCTATAGAGTTAGACTTTAATTTCCTTGAAGCTTTATCTTCATTGTCTTCATAAGTATTCTTCATTTTCTTCTTTATGTAATGTTTGTATCTTCATAAAAACTGTGACAAGGCCAAAAACAAGATCTTCTGTACACTATAAATATTTTATATATACATGAAAATATATTACTTACCGAGTATATATTTTCAGTCATATGAAATGAGCATTATTAAATGTACTATATAACTAATTGATTGTTAAATTTGTATTCTAGCTTGTATAGAACATTACTGAACTAAAGTATTAAGTGTTAAACACTTAAACAAACAATATTTGTGAAGATTCCTAATAAAAAAAATTAATTCAGTTTGGATTGGTCTCATTCCTAGAGTTCGGGTGGATTGGTCTTTTAAAAAATCTATCAAATAAAAAAAATTCAATTTCGATCTACTTATGACTGTGCAAATTGGAGTACAATCACGAAGCGTTGTAAAATCTACATAGCATTAGCAACACTTGCTACACCAAACGCTATAGAATCTATAGTCCAGATCTCCTCTTGATAATTAACAACATTTACACACTTGTCATGTTAAATATAGGTTATTAAAACTCAATTGTAGCATAATAATATCTAATCTACTAGGTACCAAATGGAAACAAACTTAGCATATATGCATGGCAAAGATTGGAAAACATGTGAATATAGCAAATGACCAACTTCAAAAAAGAAACAAATATCTATAATAAAGTAACACCTAGAACAATGTTATACATTCAAGTGTGATAAAATAAGTCTCAAATTATATAAAAGTAGATGAGATGAAGAACTATTGAGCAATATATTACACACTATTCATGACTTTAATCTAGCATGACTGATGATTCTTGGTGCCTAATTGACTTTGTTTCACATGGTTTAGTATTTTAGACTTTATTGGACTAATATTCCTAAAATGAGTTAATTTGGGATTATTTGGCATCATTAAATCTATTATCATTTCAAGATCATATTTGGCATCAATGACATTTTGGACATTATAAAAGTGGAGGTTATGTGTCGAAGTGGAGATTGTATTTTTATTTTAGGATTTTTTATTTGTATATTCGGTTTTAGTTTTGGCCTATGTTTTAAGCCCATTTTCGTTTTATATGTTTTGGAAGGGTTAAATTCGGATTCCCCACTAAAAACATACATACTTTACATTCACTCACTTTAGAATTTCGTTTTCCCCTCTTTTTGATCTGTTAGGATTTCTTCATTGCATTTTAGGTTATCACTTCTTCTTCACTTTATTTTAGTTTTGCTTCCATTTTCATGGAAGACTAAACTTGTAGACTAAATTCCTTTAGCAATGTATCACAACTCTTGTGATTTTGTTATTAATGCATTTTCGGTTTCTTTACTATTGATTTCTGTATCCTAGTTCTGATTGTGGTTGCCTAATTGTATTGTTTGGAAATTGTTTTGTGAGTTTATCTTTTTTTTGTTGATTTACTCTCTAGAGCATAAACACTTAGTTTGTGCGGATTTGTTAATGTTTCATGATTATGATGATTTTGCTTAGTTACAAGCTTAGGTTGTGAAACTTTAATTTTCAAATTAGGAATATGATGTTTGGAATATGAAATTAATCTTTTGAAATCGAGGATTGAGTTGTGAACAAACGAATCAAATGGATTTAGCCGTTTTATTACATTGTTTATTTACTACTATTTCTGAATTTGATTTATGTTCATACCATCCACACAAAAAACCCTTGTGTGTGTGAGTATAAGGTGTTTGAATTTTTGCTCGAAAGATAATCATTGGGAAACGACCTAGGAGTCACTTCCTAGTACTACAATTCTTATTTGTTATAATATTTGCATTGGGTACGGCCTCGATAAAATTTGGCGCCGCTGCAGAGGATTATCAGTTCTTGTCAAAGATTCTTAGTATAGTTTAGTGTGTGTCTTAGAATAACCATTATGTTTGGGTTTCAAAAAGTGCCTCTTATGTTCACTATTTGTTGTTTGTTGTCTTGTTTAGCTATTTACTTGTTGGTTGATTCATATGTATGTTGGTTAATATAGTTCTGGTTGGAATTTTTGTATGTAACATTGTTTCCACACTTCTTTCATCACATATTGAATATTGGATGCATAATAGTCAGTCATCATGTTGCTGGTTGTGAGATACAAAGAGGTAGTGACTAGTTTTGCGGTTGATTTTCTATTTTGGGCATAACTTTTGAACCGTTAATCAGAAATGGACATATTATATATGCATTTGGAGTATTAAAATACAAGGATTCATTATCTACACACTACGTCTGTAGAACCCACCTTGAAAATCTAAAAAAAGTTTTTTTACTATTCTTTCTTATTTTACAAGATTTATTTTTCAATTGTTTTGATTTTGTTGTATTTAGTTAAATTAGTTAGGCTTTGATTTTTGTCTAGAAACTTTTTGTGGATGTTTCCTATGGTATTAGGATTTTATTGATGCAAAGTTTTGGTTGATCACTTAAATTTACTATGTATTTCCCTTACTGTCTGACATGATTGTTACTATTGCATTTAGTGCATGACTAGGAAAAATCCTGACTCTTTGCATCCAAAAAATCCTAAAATTGATAGAACATTTCATAGGTTGGTTAGACAAGTTAGGAATTTAAATTTAGACAGTGAGACTTTTCATCATAGTGTTAATCTAGCTGATAGTGATATTGATTCTATTGTTTTTGTGCATTCTGCTATTTCTGTGCATTCTATTGCATACTATGATTCTGAGCATTCTGGAAATATGGTTGAACCACCTATAATCTCACATGAGAGGACATTAAGGGAGCTGGTTGTACCTGATTTCACATATGAAAGCTTATCTATCCAGTATCCCAATGAGGATGTGCCATATGTGCTCAAAACTAGAGTAGTCCATTTGTTGCCTAAGTTTCATGGACTTGGAGGTGAATGTCCTCATAAACATCTTAAGGAGTTTCACATTGTATGTTACACCATGAAACCTCGTGATGCCCAAGAGGATCACATCTGCCTGAAGGTCTTCCCACATTCACTTGAGGGCCCTGCAAGGGATTGGTTGTATTACTAGCCCATGGTTTCATTACTAGCTGGGATGACCTGAAGAGAATATTCCTTGAAAAATTCTTTCTTGCCTCTAGAACCACTACAATGAAAAAAGATATTTCTAGAATGAGACAACTACATGCAAAAGGTTTATATGAATAACAGGAGAGATTCAAGAGGTTATGTGCAAGCTGCCCTCATCATTAGATATCTGAACAACTCCTCCTACAATATTTCTATGTGGGTATACACAACATGGAGAGGAATATTATTGTCGTTTCTAGTGGTGGTGCACTCGGAGATATGACCCATTTAGAGGCTAGAGGTTTGATTGAGAAGATGTCTTCCAACTCTCAATAGTTCAGTACAAGGAATAGTGATGCTATAGTGGTAAGAGATGTCCATGATGTTAGGACAAATTCAGTTAGACAAGATAAACTTGAGAAAAAAGTTGACTCCCTTGCTACCTTGGTCACTCAGCTTTCCATGAATCAGCAAAAACCTCCACTTGCAGCACGAGGTTGTGGCATTTGCACCGCAACTGACCATTATGCTGATGTTTGCCCTTCTCTTTTGGAGCCCAAAACTGGTGACCATCCTAAGGCCTATGCTACAAATATTTACAACAAAAGACATCAACAACAGCAATAGAATTATGATCCTTCATCAAACAAATACAATCCTGGTTGGAGGAATCATTCGAATCTTAGATGGTCCAATCCTTCACAACCTCAGTCAGAGCCACCATTTCAGAATAATAATGTTGCACAAAATAGACCATATGTGCCTTTTCGAATCCAACAGTAGAGGCAACAACAAGTGAATAGTAATCATGCTCATACACCTAGTGAACCTTCATTAGAAGAATTGGTCAGGCATATGACATTGTAGTATATGAATTTCCAACAAGAGATCAGAGGTTCCATTCAGAGACAAGAGTCCTCCATTCAGAATTTGACCACCCAGATGGGACAAATGACTACTTCATTAAACACATTGCACTCTCAGAATTCTGATAAGATATCTTCCCAGACTGTGGTCAACCTGAAGAATGTGAGTGCCATCACTCTAAGGTCAAGCAAACATATTGAAGTTGATATAACTGCATCAAAAATGAAGAAACCTGTTTTACAAGAGACTGGGAGCACTAGTGAAGAAATTCATGCTAGTGAAACTTCCACAAGTGTTGCACAACCATCTTCCACTCCTCTTCCATTTCCTTCAATAGTCATTCCAAGTAAGAAGATGGAAAAGGTAGACAAGGAGATCTAAGACACATTTAGAAAGGTAAAGGTGAACATACCTTTACTTGATGCAATCAAGCAAATTCCAAGATATGCAAAATTTCTAAAGGAGTTGTGCACTCACAAGAGGAGGCTCAAAGGTAATGAGATGATCAACATGGGCATAAATGTTTCCCACTAATAGGTAAACATGTTCCTCACATTCCTGAAAAATGTAAGGACCCAAGTACATCTATTGTACCTTGCATAATAGGTAATAGCAAATTTGAGAATGACATGCTAGATCTAGGTGCTTTGATTAATGTTATGTCTATGTCTGTTTTCATGTCCCTTTCACTTGGACCTATGCAACCCACTGGAGTAGTGATTCAATTAGCAAACAGGAGTACTGCCTACCCTGCTAGTTTGATAGAGGATGTCTTGGTTCGAGTTGGTGAACTAATTTTTCCTGTTGATTTTTATATTCTCGATATGGAAGAGATATCCTCCCGTAACAGAATTTCTATTATTTTGGGGAGGCCATTTTTTAGAACAACCCGAACCAAGATAGATATCCATGTTGGAACATTATCTATGGATATTAATGATATTGTGGTCCGATTTAATATTTTTGATGCTATAAAGCATCAATCTGAGGAGCATTCTGTGTTTTATATTGATTTTATTGATGAGTTAACTAATGAGCACATCTATGATTTTCTTAATGATTTTGATTCTCTGTCATTGATAGACTCCTATAATTGTCACACATGCACTAATTTTGAAATGTATAATTCTTGTATTGATAATTTTCTGCATATTTATGTTGATCCAAATATTGTAGAGTCAGATAGCACTAACCCAATTGCAGCATACATCGTACATCAATCTGATCTATTTGTTCAAGTGCATCAGGCTGCAAAATCTATGTCTGCCACTTTAGTTCCATTTATTTTGTAGGCACCTGTATTGGAGCTTAAACCTTTACCTGAAAACCTCAAGTATGCTTACTTAGAGGATGATGAGAAGCTCCATGTTATTGTTTCCACCTTCCTTGATGTTGATCAAGAGGAGAAGTTGTTGCAAATGCTGAAGAAGTACAAAAAGACAATTGGTTGGACCTTACCTGAAATTCATGATATTAGCCCATCCACGTGCATGCATATGATACTCTTGGAAGATGGAGCTAAACCAGTGAGACAATCATAAAGGAGACACAATCTAGTGATTGTGAATACTTAATTTTGTCTGACCTCTCTATAAAATCAAAAAAGTACAAAGATTCTAAAACAACAGTTTTTTTTAGTAAAAAGAACATTTTTATAAATTTCTCAAAACCAATTTTATCTTCGAATAATAACCAACAATCAGTTAATTACAAGGAGTTTCATTTTGAATTTTAAAAGATCATTAATCAGCGGTTTTGTTTTCTGTAAACATAAATACATTAGCAAATTCATTTTTTTGCAAGATATTAAAAGTATGGCACGTTACAACTATTACAAAACAAATGCCAACTTCTCTACATTTCTCAGGTTTTCATTTTTTAGGAACAAAAAGATAAAAAATAAAAAAGGAATGAAGAAACAGTGGAAAGAGTCAGAAGACAAAAGACTGGAGAAAAAGAAAGCAATTATAAAAAAAAAAGGATGTTTTCAGATGGAATCCTAGAAGAAACAAAACCAATGTCTCTCTTGGGTAGATAAGAATTGTCATTTTAATGAGCTTTTATGTGGGAATCTGTGCAATTAATTGTTATAAAGGTGTGTAAAAATCATTTCCCTCGATTACATTATTGTTCAACTTTATCTCTGTACAAGAATCATATAGTGACTTTTCTTTTCACACTAGACCACTACACTATTTATAAGAGGCAACATTACACTCTTACGATAACAACACACACACCCATCTTCTCCATCTCTGATTCCTTCACTATTGCCTCCATCTCTACTTATTGACAACTTAACTACGCCAGATATCATAATAAACAATGGTCATTCAACAATGCAATTTTGAACGATGTTGTTGAAAATAAGGCGGAAGAACATCAACAACGCATAATAAAGCAAGCGCTTTCAATTTGTGTAACTTCAACAGTGCATTCTTGACAATATATAGTTGAACATCAGTAACGTTTGCTCTGACTTGAATGATTTATTTTTAATAGCGCATTTGATAGAAAGCGCTATTGATGTGAATATATGCAACCGCACATATTTAAGGAAGTCTTATTGAAGATGACATAGTAACTGCACTTGCTTAATTAGGCGTTGATGTTTTACGACTTTTTAAGCGTCCGATAAATTAATGGTGGAGTAGTAATGTGTCTCTTCGTTTGTTGAAATATTAATGATTGAGTGGTTATCCGTTTCTTGGTTGTTGAAATATTAATGGTTGAGTGGTTATATGTCTCTCTGTTTGTTGAATTATTAATGGTTGTTCATCTATAAATATTGTGGTTCACTCAATGTTCTATTTCATCAGTAAACTAATAGCCTAAAAGTATGTATTTCTATAAGAGTATGTTCATGAAGATATGAGTAAGAAAACACAAAGTAGTAAAAAAAAGAGCAATACTGCAAAGAGTGAAAAAGAGAAAAAGCACCCAGATTTGTATAGAGGAGTCGAGAGAAAAATTATGTTTCTGTTTTAGAATCATGTCAATAAGGTCTTTAACAACTTTTGATTTTGCCAAAAGACACAGATTTCAGAAGGAATGTGGCTATCATATAAGATTTGCGTTAGATGAAGATTTAGTTGATTCATCTCTTTCATTTGCAATTGTAAGGAAATAAAAGGAAAAGGAGAATAAATTATTTAGTTCATTGAGCTCTTTCAATTTTCATTGATCTCTTTCAATTGCACCGAAATAAAAGGAAAAAGGGGAACAGTGATTTATTTTTCATCATCATCTGCAGCAATTCCATAAGTTCATCGATTTCCTTCATGGCAAAAGGACCTATTATACAAGATTTGTGTAGAGGAGCCGAAGAAAAAATTGTGGACAATATTATTTCCTCTTCTACCAAATCATTTAGGTCATTATATTCGCATGTACTAAATCATTTAGTTCATTATAATGTATTTTGTCTCTTTGGATGAATAATAAAACAATTATTTTGGATTCTAATTTCAGTTTTTTTGTTAATTATTTGGATAGTTATTCTCTTTAATACTTTTGCATTGTTCCTTATTAATAAACACAATAAATAACTTATCAATACTTAATAAATAGAAAAACAAATTAACAAAATGTAATGTTTAATATTTTATCCAGTTTCGTATTAATAAACACAATTATATAGTAATAATCTACTTTGTGGCAACTTCATGTTAATGTAAGTAAATTCATATTTTATAAATATTTTCCAGTTATGTAAAATGTTAATTTAACAGCGCATAACCACAAATACGCTGTTAATTTAGAAAATGAGTTTAGTCTAACAACGCATAATTACGACTGCGCTGTCAATCTATTCAACAACGCATAATTCAGATAGCGTTATCAATTAGATTCTATTCAGCAGCGCTACATCTCGGTAGCGCTATTGATGTATTAATGAAAATAAGTAGTAAACAACTGGATACGCAACAACAACACAATCCTTAATATGCACTGTTGAAGATGTTGATACAACAAAGCTACAATAAATATGCATTGTGGAAAAGGTCGTGTTCATAAAATGAGTAGTGTACAGTTGGATACACAACAACAGCGAAATCGTTAATATGCACTATTGAAGATGTCAATACAACAATGCTACCGTTAATATGCGATGTTGAATAGGTCAATACAACATCATTATCGTTAATATGTGATGTTAAATGGTTACTACAGTTTAAATATCTAAAACATAAATCGTTTCCTCTACGCTCTCAAACTTACTTGAAAAGAAATCCTCACACTTTCAGCAAACCCTCATACTCTCATAAACTGAAAAAACTTCATCAATGGCTTCCCAAAATGGTGATCATGTATCTCATAGTGATGACGAAGTGTCACCGACTCCACAAGACAAGAAAATCGTTGCTAAAAAATGACCTCCACGTGGAATGACTTCCATGAAAAATGTCATTCGGTCAAGAAGTAAGGATGTGAAGATAGAAGTTCAATGGAACTCTAAAGGCCAACCATTAAAGTCGAACGCATTGGTAAGCTACATTGGTGTTGTTGTTAGGCAGAATGTGAAGCTAACCTTCAACAGATGGAGTGATGTAAGGAATGCCGTGAAAGAGTGTATTTGGAATGAAATAAAAATAAGTTTATTTTTTTAGTTTTTGTGTTTTCGTGCTTTCATGCAATGTACGTATATATGTTATGTTTTCATGCAATGTACGTATACGCATGCAATATATAATGTATATGTGCTTTTATTTGAGGCAACTTTTGATGTTGGTGAGGAGCATACGGACTATATCCTTAAATCGACTGGCAAAGCTCTCCGACAATTCCGAACTGTTGCTAGAAAATTACTCACAGATGTTGATGGTAATGTCAACCTAAAACCTCCAACTAAATATGCAAATATCATTGATGAAGAGGATTGGAAGACTTTTGTCACCCTACGCACGCAAGACGAGTCTTTCTTGGTAAAATCATATTCTTTGTATTGACTTTTGTATATATACTTTTGTATATG
>NC_032027.1:13145705-13148735 GCF_001865875.1 Lupinus angustifolius | reverse complement strand
TAATGTTGTTTATTGTTTCAGAAATTAAGTAATGAAAACCGTAAGAGGACATCTAAGCCTTGATATCCATACCGAGCTTCTCGAGCGGGGTATAGAGGAATCGAGGAAAGAATTGTAAGTATTGTTAATTTGTACATTATTGGTTATGTTTTGTATGCATATATATCTAATTACATTATTATTAGTTATGTTTTGTTAGTTGGAGAACAAAAGTGATACACATATTACTCCACATGGAGTAGAACTCGATGTTCTATGGTGGGTACCCATAAGAACAAGGATAGTGTCATCGATAATGAGGAAGTTCAAGAAGCTGCAAGACGTGTTGTAAGTGCTCATATTTTTTAATTATACTTAATTTCCATACTTTATTTATCAAAATGTGATTAATTAACATTATGTTTTTTTCCTTGATTTGTCAGGTTTCCCTAAAAGGAAAGGAGACAAACCCGGATAGTCGCATAATACTTGAAAATGTACTAGGACTACCTATCTACCATGGCCCTATCCGAGCTGCAGGATTTGGGGTTAGCTAGCGGACATTTGTACCCCATCCAAAGCGTGCAACCAAAGCCCAAATGACCCAGTTTCAAAATCAACTAGATGGCCTCATGAAACGGTTCAACGAATTTGAGCAATCAATGAAGGCGAAGGAATGTGAGTGGCAACAACTAGCTAGTAATGCTGGCACTGTTCCTTCAACCGTCAATGAGAGTTGCACTACACCTGCACCTTACAACATTCCTATTCCGATTCCTATTCCCGAGGTAATTTAGTTAACTTATTTTAATTTAGTCGTGAACTAATTATATGTTTAAACTTACATACAAGGAATCAATTATTGCAAACTTTTCCTGGATACCCCAACTAGCCGAGTAGTGGGTGTTGAGAAAGTGCACAAGTTGGCTGATGCTATGCTACATAATGCACGTATCCCACGCCATCATGTGAAGGTCTCAATTGACATTGCAATTGATGATAATGTGTTGCTGCCAATTCCTCTCGATGAGGATATCTTCATAGTTGGAGGGGCTATAGGCACTTTTATGGTTTGACCAATAGACCTTGCTCAAGTAATTCCTCCTAAGGTATGATTTTTTACCTTATGCTCACTCATATTATATATATTGATCTATAATTGATATATTTTTATTGAATATTTCAGGATAATGTACATTCCACCCCCAGTAGCACCCAAAAGTCTAAGCCATCTTCTAGGGATGTGAGCTCAAAGCCATCTATTGAGGATGTGAGCTCCAAGAAGACTACCAACTATTGTACTCAGTTGATGGAGCATGTAAAGAAGATGGGAGATGATATGGTAATTATATCAATTCCCAAGGAAATCTACGGGGATAATGTTGATGAATATGTTGGCATGAATGAAGTCCATGATGTATATAAACGTGATTGTATAGGTGCAAGTGTTGTATGTTAATATATGAGGTAAATTATGTTTTCTTAACTTCTCACTTTTGCATGGCGGTGTGTTATAAGCAACTAACATTTGTGTTATATATATTAGGTACTTGTATGAAAATTTTATTAAGGTAAATAAGAAAAATCTGATGTTTATATCCCCATGAAAAAAATGAAGTTGGGGAAAAACATAATGCATTACAGATAATCTCATCTATCATAAAGAAGATACAAATTTATTTCTTGCACCTTTTAATACCGGATGAGCATCTATAATTGTCTTTTATATTTATTTCTTTAGTATGTTTGTTGTGCTTAACATTTCCTAACCATATACATGTCTTTTGTTAGGCAACATTGGGTTTTGGTTACCATCAATCAGGTCAATGAAGAAATATATTACTTTGACTCATTGGCACGTGGTGATATCAACAACTACGCCGCTATGAAATTGATGTTTTCTAAGTAAGTGGACTACTCATTTAAATTTTTAGTTACACTTTCACTTTCCTAGTTGTTTATTAATTAAGTACATTTTCTATTGTTTAGTGTGGCGAAAGTTTACAAATTGAATAATCGTGGTAGAAACAAGTTACCAAATCCCAACCAAATCAAGTGGACTTGTATACAAGTATTGACACAAATCATCTCAAAAAATTATATGTGTAATGGCCAACTAATGTTATACTTATATGTTTACTTCATTTTAATTGTAGACCCATTGCCAAATAAATGAGGTAGATTGTGGCTATTATGTGCTAGAATTCATGAAGGAGATCATTCATTAGTGGCCAACTAATAAAATCAAGTTTGTTGGAAAATCATATACAGATGACCAAGTCAACCAAATTAGAGAACAATGGTCAAAGTTTGTATTTAGTTTAGTTCACAAATGATAGGTATAGTAGATTAGTTTTGCACAGATTGTAGCTTAGGGAATTCAATTAATGTTCAATATAATATATATGATTTGGTCTATGTAATATATGTTTATGTAAACAGTGTGATTAATTATCAATATATAAATTCAGTTGTGTTCATATAGTTCTCATTAGGTGTTACTGTATGCATTCATTTTGTTGTTATGTTTCTGTATACATCAGGATATTTTCTGTAGAGTGCGTAACTGAAAGTGCGCATGTCAAGATAGCAGTTTGGAAAGCTTTCTCTATGTGTTTAATTTTGATGAGGACAACTTATGATCATGAAAGCTTGAAGATCATCAACAAATCAGCATGCTTAAGTCTCTAGATTGGTATTAGACTTAGACTAATAATTAGTTTAGGTTGAGTCTAAGGCTTAGATAAACTCTATACATGTCTCATATGCATAAAACTTTAAATCATTTTAAGTTTTGAGATATGTCATTTATAATATGTTCATGCATCATATAAATACATGTAATCTGTGCATCCTAGGCATAAACTTAGTGTTGAACATGTATAAATTAAGTGCATAAAGTATTTGAGTTTTGTAATTTGAAAATACACTTAGAAATATGTTGTTAATCGATTAAGGCATGATTTAATCGATTAACATAAGTTTTTGAAAAGTTGTTGAAACTGAAAACTTGGAAAAACAGAATCAATTACGTTTTTGAAACACGTTAAT
>NC_032027.1:13111522-13145605 GCF_001865875.1 Lupinus angustifolius | reverse complement strand
GCAAACGAACCAGGATAAAAATCGTGTTGCAGGATTTTTCTCTCTCTCTTTCTCTCTTTATTGCTTTAATCGGTTACGTTGTATAGTTGTTTTAAGTGCTACATTATGTTTCTATATTATACTAGTGTAACTCTGATATTTTGTAAGCTCTGTATATTCGGTTAAATCTCGGTTAATTGTCGTGCAAGAAACCGAATCTGTTTGTAATTTCTGAGCTGCTTTAATCGATTAAAGTAATTGTGTTAATCGATTATTTGTATTATGTTAATCGATTAATCTGGGGTTATTTTTGAATAATTTGTTGTTTTCGAAAAAGTGGATACTCTGACCGCTACACCTATTCAACCCCCTTCTAGGTGTATTTTAGCCACTGATACCTAACAGTAACTTTGTAGAATTAGGAATAATGATCTTCGACAACGCTTTTGTATGATTGTGCTGTTGTTATACCCATACAACAGCGTTTTTTTAATAATGCTTGTTGATTACATTGAATTCAACAGCGCGTTCTAAAAAAAACAATGTTGCTTTCGTTGAATTCAACATCGCATGAACAAAAAAGCACTTTGAATACTTATATCTCATTCATTCTCTTTTAGCTATACAACAACACATACGGTAAGAAGCATTGTCGATATGATCAAAATTATATCCTCTGCACTTAATCGCTTAACATAATGCTTAATCGATTAATTGTTTGAATGTTATTTACTGTCATTATTAATTATTCTATATATTTAATTAATTGTCATTAATCGAATGTCATAAGTTAATTACTAATTTGAATTTCATTAAATAAATGAATTAGTAAAAAAATTATTATATCTTCCACAACATTTCTTTAAGATTGCGTTGTGCAACACTTACCTTCATATTTGAATGGAGAGTTTTTCCACAACGTTTCCTTTAGGTTGCGCGGTTGATTATGTATTATTGACAACGTCTTCTTCATTATACGCTATTGAAGATATTAGCAGACCTTAAAAACTTAAAATATTCTCGCATTCTCACACATTATCAGCAATCCCAACACTCATTTACTCAGCAGCAAAACGCATTCACTCTCAAAATCGACCTCGAAAATCATTCAACTTCATCATCATTCACTCATTCAACACCAAAAATCATTCACTCATTCAACACTGATTTCGAAAATCCTTCACTCGTTTAACTTCAAAATCATCATTCACACATTCAACACCAAATTGAAAGTGAGTTTTTCTAATAGTTATTTGCCTTTTTAATTACATTATATTTAGCTTGTATTGAGTTATAAATATTTTCCTTATAAATGAGTGAAACTGATTTCACTCATTTAGCTTGTATTGAGTTAGGGTTTACGACTCATTTAGCTTACATTATAAGTTAGAGTTCTGATCATAATAATGCATTTACTCTGCAAGGTTAACTTCAAGTTTTAGGGATTTATGCTCATTATATTTTTTTGTTAATAGAAAATGGATCGAAATGAATGAGTGTCAATCGATTGACGAAGGAGTATTAAGAAGGAGTGAAATTATTTGTTAGGTTTGCAATTGAGAATACTGAAAACCCTAATAGAATTGTATATCCTTGCTTAAGATGTTACTCAAACCGAATTACTCCAAATGAGTTAAAAGGTCATTTAGTGTGTCATGGTATTAATCAAAGTTACACATGTTGGACAAGACATGGTGAGATGAGAGACATTAAGGATTGTGATGATGAGATACATATGAAAGACAACTACACAAATACATATGAAGACGATTGTTTCGAGGAAATGATAAACGTTGTCGAAGAGGATCTTCAGGATTGTCCTGAGATGTTTCAGCAGTTGATAAGTGATGTTGAGAAACCATTACATGATGGTTGTACTAAATTCACAAGATTGACAGCGGTGTCAAGATTATATATGGACCATTTATGAATTACGCAAGTTATTAAAAATATTATGAAATGTTAAAAATGAATAAAGTTAAATATTAGAAATAAATTTCAATTTAAATATCATTAAAAAGTTTTAACAATTGAATAAACGACATTGATAAAGATAGCATGAAAATTCCATATTTAAATGATACATGTAAGTAGACGTATATATAAGTAGAGGTATTAGTGTAGTAATTAGAGGTATCAAAATGGGCTACCCGGAAGGGTTTGGGATTGCCCACATCAGATTCGGGTTAAGCCGGGTCGGGCTAAAAAGTCTGGATACAATTTATGCATATCAAATGGATGTCCAAATCCGCCCTAAGCGGGTTGTGGGTTATGGCGGGCCGGCCTGCATAAACTAAAAAATAATTTGTTTTTTAATTTTTAACATATTTAATCTATTCAAAAAATATGTATAATGTGATATTAACGTATAACTTTTCTTAACATATTTGGTATGCCAAATGCAACCAAACTTATAGATCTAATGCATTGTGTTTGAGTTAAGATGTAATGTTAAGTCCACGTGTATAATTTTTAACATAACTCTTTTATTAAATCTCTTATTTCTATTGGACTCTCAATCTCTAACACAATATAATTTGTAACTTCACTTTACTTTATAAACATTTAATACTAATAAAAATATTATCTTTTTATGTTTTTTATCAACACTTTCATTGTGAACTATTATATTAAATTTGGTGGTGTGGAGTTCTCTATGATAAACAATTTATGTTGGTTTTAGTTTTGTTGTAAACATTATTTTCTTTATTTTATTTTTGTGGTAAGGTTAAATCTAATTAAATACATAATAACATAATACTTATTATCTGTTTTTTATTATAAGTTGTTTTGTAAATTTTCATTTAGTGCTTATTACCAAGCCAAAAGTCTCAAAAAAGATTAAAACATATAAGTAAAACGGGTAGCCCGAACCCGCCCGAGTAAGCTCGGCACGAAACCGGATTTATAATAGCCCGACCGGATCGAGCTAAAATGTCTGAATTTAATAAAAAGTACTTAAAATGATACTGAAGCCCTATAAATTTTTGGGCTTTAGCGGGCCAACCCGATCGATCCCGCCTATTTTAACAACTCTACTAGTAATTCTGAAAGACAACAGATTTTAAATTTAACCTCACAAGCAATTGATTTATTTAAAACAAAACGAGGAAAAATTTTAAAGCCTCCAGTAAAGGTAAATAGTGACAAAGATAATAAGAATTAAGTATAAAATATCTTATAAAAATAATTACCAAACCTTTATAAAATGTGTCTTATAGCGAGACAAAATATATGATTTTAACTACAATCCCAAGACTTTGTACAGCTCTATTGTTATAAGCTAAAAAAAATTATGTCAAAGAAACAGATAGACTTCTATTAGTTCGGGTTCTAGAAACCCAATTAAAAATTAATATACTTGATAGATATAGATATTTTATTTAAAGTTTATTAAATATAATGATTTACTTACTTATTAAACTATAAAAAAATTACTTAAAATTTTGAATTATGGAAACCTACTTATAAATTATGCAAAACGATATTCACCAAAATATATATATATTTACCATTTCTAAAAGAGAAAAAAGATGCATGTGTTGATATTTACTATTATTGCATTATCATTCATTCACCTTTAATGATTATTAACTCTTAAAAAAATAATACAAGATAAATAATGTATTTACTGTGTATAAATTTTTATACTAATATAATATAAATTTTAAACTCTTTTTAAAGTTAATAAAAAAGGACAAATTCAAAATCTTATTATGAAGCGCAATCACCTTCTTAAAATGGGGATGAGATCATATCATTATTGGACATTGATATTCAACAATTCAATAGTAGAATATAAGGTATATGTTAATTTGATGATTTGTAATTTTTATTTTAAAGTTTACACTATTAAATTTTTTTATGAGTTTAAAATTCTTGTCTTGTAAATTTTTTATATGGTCAATATATTTTTTACCTTTAATTTATATTAATTTTATTTTATAATCAATGATAATTAACAAATGAATAATAAATAATTTATTAACAATATAAAAAATTATTACATAATCAGTATATACATATTAAATCATATTTTATAACCACACCTATCATCATTTCCTACTGTTACCTAATTTGCTTAAAATGTGAATGTGGCTTAGTTCAATGGGATCATCTACTCCCACTTGTGCTTCAATCCAATATATAATTTAAAAAAATTATTTTTTATATTTCTTAATAGAATATGAATTTGTTTTTGGAATATATGATCTTATTCATGTAGTTATGACACACGCAACTCCTGGGTGTAGTATAAAATCAGAATTCGGTAACCGAAGGTTCTCTCAACATTAACAATGGCCTCTTCTCTCATCCAACTCCATTGCAGCACCTTCTCCGTCACTTCTAGCCCCACTCCCAACCCTTCCATTTTCCCACCCCGTGCTCCCGTCACCGCATTCCTGACCAAACCCATCGGAAAGTCGAGGCTCCAGGCCCATATTCCACGACAGGTTCTACCCGTCCGGGCTCTGACTTACGACGGAGGGTTAGGCTCAGAGGATAAAGCTTCGGGCTCAGAGGATGAAGTTTCGGGTGTCGCGGTAGTTGAAGAGGAGAAGACGGAGGTTGAGAAGGTGAAGAAACTGTTGGTGGATTCGTTATATGGAACTGATCGTGGACTTAGGGCTAGTCGTGAAACCAGGTCTGAGATTGTTGAGCTTATTACTCAGCTTGAGGCTTTGAATCCCACACCTGCTCCAACTCAAGCTCTCCCTCTACTCAATGGGAAATGGATTCTAGCGTAAGTTTCCTCTTGTAACTCACACAATTCTTCATTTTTATATAAATAATTTATCATGATATAAACCAAAGCTATTCCAAAATATTTTGTTGTGGAATGTTTCTGAAACGTTTTTCATGTGATACAGATTGTGGGAGTGAGACTAATACTTAGTTGCAGATGTCTATGAAACTAAAAGTTATTTGATTATAAGTGTACATTGATATTCAAACTTTTCCAAAGTTATTTGATTATAAGTAGAATATGGGAGCTGTATAGCAGTGCTAATCTCATCACTGCTATGTGCCATGTTGTACTAATTTTTTACATTCTTTGAGTTTATGAGAATGCATATTCAATATCCTTTACGTATTCATTCAATATTAGTACTCTCACATACTCCATCTATATGGTCTATATATGTTTTTCACACTAATTCAATAGCTATCTGGTAGATATGATGAACTTGTAGATAGGAAGTTACGAATCCATGGGTAGATATAATATTTATTATTATGTGTTATCTGTGCTTCTGCATTGCAGGTATACATCCTTTATAGGTTTGTTCCCATTGTTGTCACAAGTAATAGCGCCACTTATCAGGGCAGGAGATATATCTCAGACCATTGACTCTGAAACTTATGCCGTCCAAAACTCTGTTCAGTTCGTTGGTCCATGGACTACTACCAACGTCAGTTATCATGGCAAATATGAAGTTCTAAGCCCAAAACGTGTGCAGGTAAGCCATCCATCTTATGAACTGTTTACTAGGCTAAAATTGAATTTTTTAAGTTATATAAAAGTTCACATATGGACCCATGAATCTAAGATCTTTGTGATATTGTAGTAAGATCATTTTAAATTGTGATTGTACTCACAATTGTGGTTATCGTTGTTACTGCGATTATAATTATTGCAAATGTTATAATGTCAATTGTGGTACTTGCGCTTTGAATTATTTTATAATTAAAAAACTATTTTTGAATTAGATATGGTGTAATGGAATTACTTTGTAGCTCGATACAGTCACATCATTGAGATTCAATGACACATTGTAATTTCGGAATGATACAATTGCAATTACAAACACAATATTGTAGCCACATCACGTAATATGAATTACAATTTAAATTAAAGGGTCGATTTTAAATTGAATTCCACAACAACAATTACAATAACAATATCAAGGTTTCAAGAATGTCCACATTGGCATTATAAGTGCAATTGGCAATTGTGGACACATCAGCTGCATGTTCTCACAATTTGTTATAATTGCATATTCGCGCAATATAAAACACTGATTAGATAATTAGGCCTAACTTCACGTATGAACTAACTCAACATTTTGACATTGGTCAAGTGATTATAAGTAGTAAATTATAAATTAGTGATATACTAATTGGTTGAGCTAATCTTTTGTGATGCAGCTGAAGATTGAGGAACGTTTCATTGGGACTCCACAGTTGACAGACTCTTTGACGATACCAGAAGAAGTGGAATTTCTAGGACAAACGATTGACCTAAAACCTTTGAAAGGGATAGTTCATGAAAAAGCTAAGAAACTTGCAAGAAAGCCTCCCATAAGGCTCCCAGTTCCAAGATGCTTTGCTAAATCATGGTTACTCACTACATACCTTGATGAAGATATTCGTGTCTCAAGGGGTGATTTTGGCAGTGTCTTTGTTTTCTTCAAGGAAGGAAGCTCTCTTTTGACTAGCTAAACTAGCTAGCTTGTAGCTACTTTGCTTATTGCTCATTATTAATAAATTGTTTTGATACTTTATGAGCATATTTTGTATTTGTTTCAGAGAAACTGGATTTGTATTGTTGTTTTTTAATTTGGTTATTTGAACGTCAGTCTAATTTGGTTGTATTGTTCACCAAAATGGGTTTGTTTTAAGGTAATAATCTATAATTGACGATCTAATAAAATTAAATTAATCTATAATTAACGACCTAATAAAATTAAATTTATGATTTAAATAGATACAATCCAATATAATCAATTTATTGTATTAAATAGATATCCATAGATATATCGATTTCAATAAATATCCAATTCATACAAAAAATAGAATGATATTATTTATTTTTTCATTTTATTTATTATTTCAACTCACATTTTCTTGTAGTACTTTTCACGTAAAATATGTGGATGTAGTTAAAATTGAATGTTTATTCTCATATACATAACATATATAAATATATGTTACAAAATTTGCATATAGAACACCAAACCTTGAACGTTTGTATATTATTGTAAAAAATAATTTTTCAAACTTTAATAAATTACTTTTAAAAAAAAGTGTTTCTTAAAAAATTAAAAGTATTTTCTACATAAAATGATTTTTAAAAGTACTTTTATTATTTAAAAAATATGATTTTGAAATATGTTATATTGAAATAGTCGTTTTTAAAAAGAATAATTTTTTTCAAAAGTATTTGTAGTTCTAATTAAAAAATTAAATAAACAAATCAATTAAAATGAGTCATTGATAAATTGAAGTTCATTCATTAAATTTAAATAAGGATGAATTGAATAATTTAAAATATAACTTAAATAAATTTATATTGATTCACGAATAACTTTCCGCCATTCATTTATCATCTATAGTATCTTTATATTGTTCTCATTCCATAATACAGGCACATCACACGGTTATATATGTTTAAGTTTGTCATTCGTCAAGATAACAAGAATTATCGAAATGATAGTGTGATCATATCGATTATAAATATCTATAATTATCAAAATGTTAAGGTTTATCCACAAATATAAGAATTTTATCTTTTCCATGTAAGGAAGAAAAAATTGTCCAAAATCATGTTCCTATAATTAATGGTCTTAATTAATTATTTTAAAATTATTATCTCATTATACTTTTTTATATATAATCAAGAGTATTTCTTCACTCTATAAGTAACGAACTAATCTCTTTCAAGTTGCATGACTGATCATCTCAACTATCACTTTCAGAAATCGAACTTTGATCTTGTGGTCATTCTGATACTAATGTACTAGTAGGATAAAACTGTGAAATATTAAACTTATGGGAAATATTAAACTCCATGGGAAATATTAAACTCCAAGTTTTCTATGTTAGTCTAAAACTGTGAAATATTAAACCCTAAGTTTACCCGTGCATTCCCATCTTAGCTCTATGTGAGTAGAAATAATAAAAAGATAAACTATTAAAGGATCAACAATTTAAAATGATAAATTATTAAAGTATCCAATTTGAAGAAATTAATAACATTATATAGTTAAACATACACATTATAAGTCTTACTAAAGTACATAAAAATAGTATCATGGACATTCTTTTGATCACTTCTTAAAGGACATACAACATGATTTTAGTCATCCTTCAAAGTCTTCGAAAATAATTTAAAAAATAGCAAATAGCAAATAACTAATATTTAATTTGTTATTTATTGCTCTATTTGCACTAAAATTACATGAAGTATAAAATGTCTTTTACACATTTGAGTTTTCCAGATGCATTGAGCTAGCCAACTACAATAGGTAGAAGTACAAAATAAAAAATCAACAATATAAGCATGACACAAAATTTTATTGTGCTTCAGTTAGCATTTCCCTTAAACAAATTTCACAAACCACCAATATATTTATATAGAAATCAGAAACCGATATACAACAAAATCAAGCATGAAGTTGCTAATAGCAACAACAACACCATATAAAAAAACCACTCTCTTTCTTTCACCAAATCCCCAAGTAAAAATTCTATAACACACTTGAACAAATGATAAGGCTCCTAGCATAGAACAAATAAATTATATACAAAAATAGACTCAAATGTTCTTGATCCAAAATATGATTTTATCACCTGTACACAATGTTAACTTTTCACATCTTCAAACACAAAACAATTAGAAGCTATGAAGTCTAATGATCATGGAGCTACGTGCCTTCTGCAGAATATACAAATTTTATTTTTTAACAATTTAAAATAATAATAAAATATTTATTCATTAAAGCTTTCTAGGTTTTATAATTTATGTACATGTACATTTCAATAATAGTACAACTTTTAGAATTTATATTTATCAAAATAACAATAACAATAAACATGTAGAAGTTATAACTTTAATCTTATAACTAATACTTGTCAATGATAGAGCTTTAAAACTTCAAAGAACTTTTAATGTTTTTCATTAGTCTATCCCTCTAGCTGTTTTGTGATAGTATTTAGTTTCATTACTTATTGAATTAGAGAAGAGAACTGATTAAAACAAAAAGAACATCATAAAAATATTTTTTTATAATAATATGTAACACATGATAAAATTGATCATTTAGTTGAACGTCTGCAATAGAATGCAGTCCATCACTCATAAATACTTCATCTCCTTGGACAAGACCACTATAAAATCCAGTAACACAACTTTGATGCTACTTCCATGTAGCAAAAAAAACATAAGAATTTTTTTTTAAAGTAGCATAAACATAAGCATAAAAAAGATACGTTTTTAGTGAAAAACAAACTACCTGTTCTGAATATACTTATCCTTAATAAGTGTTCCAATTATAATTTTCAATTATAATCTTTAAACTATAATGAAATATATATTTGGTTTTGGTTTTGGTTTGTTATGTTTCTTTAGCAGGTCAGGTGCAGCAGAACATGAACTTGGTAGCAGCATGAATTATGGATTGCAGGCAGCAGAATGGATCAACTTGGAGCATGGATTGATCAGTATGGATTAGCTTGGATTCTTGGCCAATTGCTTGGTGTATCAAACCAGATCATGATAGTGTTTGTTCTATTATTCGCCATATCTTTTAGTTGGTTAATGTAGTAGAGCTTTCTATTTCAGTTGTGCATATTAAGCATGTTTCTAATCTTTTGTGAACATTAAGCACGTGTAACTTTTCTTGTTATAGTTAGTTAGGATTAGTTAGCAAGAAATTATTATTTCCCTTGTGTATATATAAGAAGGGAATGTCATTGCTTTTGATAACAACACAATCTGAATAAAATATAAGTTACACTTTTCCTTTTTTCTTTTTCAAGAAATCTTTTATGGTATTAGAGCTCTCAAATTGAGAGCTCTGCTGCTTAACCATTCAACCATCTTCTACCACATCTTCCTGCTCTTGAATCAGTCAGGCTTCAAGCACTGCATACCCACACAAACAAGACAAAAGTATGGATACAGATTCAGATGAAACACAACAGATACATCAAAGGACAAGTCCATCACAAAATCCAACCAGTCGTTATTATCTACATCTAGGAATAAATACAAGTTTGTAAGTGGAGACATCACAACACCTCAAGAAACAGATGTCATCTTTGATGCTTGGGACAAGTGTAATACCATGGTGATCTCATGGATCATGAGATGCCTCACTCAAGAGATGGCTTAAAGTATAGTCTATATAGACAATGCACATGAGTTGTGGAATGACCTCAAGGAAAGATTTTCGAAGGGAGACTACTTTAGATCATCAGAATTGCTTCAGGAAATACACTCCATAAAACAAGGAGATAGAACAGTGTCCAATTACTTCACTGAGCTTAAAACCATATGGGAAGATCTTGACTCATTAAGGACTATAGCCACCTGCATATGTAGAAACAAGTGCACTTGCCAATTTTTGAAGGCTATAAAAGGGTACATGGACTCAGAATATGTCATCTGCTTTTTGAAGGGTCTCAATGTCAAATACAATACCATTAAGACTCGAGTACTCCTCATGGAACCTAAGCCACTTATCAATAAGGTCTTTTCTTTAGTCATTCAGCAAGAAAGGCAAGAAGAAGACTCAATGCATGGAGTAATCAGATCCAATGTCAACAACATCACCACAAGATATCAATGGAGATCTCAATCAAGTAGGAACAATGGAAGAGGCAATTCAGGCAGCAAAAAAATTAAAAGATTTTCAAGAGGTGGAATGACAAACAATTCTGGTAGGGGATACTCACCACAAGGCAGTAAAATTTGCACCTTTTATGGTAAGGAATGGCATACCATAGAAACATGTTACTTCAAGCATGATTTTTCCCCCAATTTCAAATTCAAGTCAAGGGTAATGCAACAGTGAACAACATCCATTCAGGTCAGTCCACATAACACAACCAAGAAGTTAATGAACACAATGTCATAGTGACAAAAATTCAAGGACAACAACCTTAATTGAGCATCAACCATGAGCACATAGTTAATCAAATTAGCCAAGGCTCAACCAGTAACAATCATCCTACTATTTCAGGTAACTCTACACTTAAACACATGAATAATCCACCTTGGATTTTAGATAGTGGAGCTATTGTACATGTTACAAATAAATTGTCTAATTTCACATGTTACAAATCCATAAAACCAATTTATGTTAGCCTTCCAAATGGTTTCACCATTGCTGTCAAACAATCAGGAACTGTTACTTTTTCTAACACACTTACATTGCATAATGTGATATATGTCCCTGGTTTCAATTACAATCTAATCTCTGTTAACAAGCTTGCTAATTCCCTTCAATGCAAGCTTTAGTTTGACAAGCATTTTTGTCTTATTCAGGATATGACTACCTCGAGGACGATTGGTCATGCTGAAATTTAGAATAACCTTTACACATAGACCAAGGATAAACATCAACAGATGGACAATTTGCATACCATTAATCTTTTAGAAAATAAATCTGTTATACCTTTTAGCCTTTGGCATTTTAGATTGGGACACCCTTCAAACAATGTTCTTGACCATGTATGCAAAACTTTCTCTGATGTGAAACATGATTTTAGCAATATATGTGAATTCTGCCATTTAGGGAAACAATCTAGGCCCCCCTTTCCAAACAGTGACAGTCACACAACACATCCCTTTGATATCATCCACATGGACATTTGGGGACCCTTGGCAGTCCCTACGATTCAAGGACACAAATATTTTCTCATTGTGGTGGATGATTTTACTAGACACACATGTGTTTATCTTATGTTGAACAAAGGAAATACAAGGGAGCTTGTTGGCAATTTTGTACAAATGGCTCTTATAAAATTTAATTGTAAAGTCAAAATTATAAGAACAGATAATGGACCTGAATTCCTTATGCCGAATTTTTACTCAAAACTAGGAATTTTGCACCAAACATCTTGTGTTGAGACCCCCCCAACAAAATTCAGTGGTTGAAAGAAAACATAGACACATCCTTAATACCACTAGATCTTTGCTTTTCTATACTAATATGCCTAAGTGTTTTTGGGGTTATGCAGTCAATCATGCAGTGTTTTTAATCAATAGGTTGCCCACTCCTACTCTAGATCTTAAGTCTCGCTTTGAGTGTCTTTTTGGAAAAGCCCCTACACTAAATGATCTAAAAGTTTTTGGAAGCTTGTGCTTTGTTTCCACACTCACTGTTGGAAGAACAAAACTTGACCCAAGGGCAAAGAAATGCTTGTTCCTTGGACACAAGCAGGGAACCAAAGGATTCATAGTTTATGACTTAAGGACAAAAAAGATTTCTATTTCTATGAACACGTATTTCCATACATGAAGAACACCCCTGACCATACCATTATTATTGAAACAGCCCAACCAAACCTTGACAACTATACCTTCGTAGACTATGATATCCACCTAGACAAGCAAACTCACTTAACATATGCACCTACACGCTCTCCAACAAATATCCCTTCAGATAACATACAACATGCCTCTCATAGTCCTTCAACAGACACTCAAACTCATACAAACTTACATGACCAACACACCACCTTGAGAAGATCCCCAAGACATTCCCAACCTCTAACTTATCTTAGAGACTTTCATTGTAGTCTCTTAACCAACAAGGCATTCACAAATAATTACAAAATTAAGCATCCATTAAACCAGACCTTATCATACATGTCCCTTACCCCTAGCCATAAAACACACTATCTCTCCATAACCATTCATAATGAGCCTAAAACCTTCAAACAAGTTGCACAACATAAGGAATGGATACAAGCTATGTAGAAGTAACTAGAGGCACTGGAACATAATAATACTTGGACCTTAATGCCTCTTCCTCCTAATAAGAAAACCATTGGTTCAAAGTGGGTGTATAAGCTGAAATACAATTCAGATGGTAGCATAGAAAGACATAAAGCTAGACTAGTTGCTAAGGGTTATACACAAACAGAAGGTTTGGATTACTATGAAACTTGTGCCCCTGTTGTGAAGTTAACCACAGTTAGACTGCTTTTAGCCCTTGCATCTAGACATGGTTGGCTTTTACATCAATTAGATGTGAATAATGCCTTCCTACATGGTGATTTAGATGAAGAGGTATACATGACTTTACCTCAAGGAATTGTTTGTTCTTTTCCATACATGGTATGCAAATTAAATAAATCTCTTTATGGTTTGAAACAAGCTAGTAGGAAATGGTTTGCAGAATTGTCCTATGCATTATTTTCAATGGGTTATTCTCAGTCAATGCATGATTATTCCTTGTTCACTAAGTCTGAGGGTAACAATTTTACAACTTTATTAATATATGTAGATGACTTAATTCTTGCTAGCAACAATCCTTTAGAAATACAACATATTAAACATCACCTTGATCACCATTTTAAGATCAAAGATCTTGGTGTTCTAAAATATTTCCTTGGCCTTGAAGTAGCTAGAAACAAGCATGGCATCACTATATGCCAAAGGAAATATGCCTTAATTGCAAACCAGTTGCAACACCTATGGTCAAAAAACACTCGTTTGCACCAAAATGATGGTGAACCTTATCCTAATCCCATGTTCTATAGGCAACTTGTTGGCAGGTTACTTTACCTTACTAATACTCGTCCTGGTCTAGGCTTTTCTTTACAACAACTTAGCCAATTTATGGCTGCCCCTACCATTCAACATTACAATGCTATTACACGGGTCCTTATATACATCAAGAAGAGTCCTGGACAGGGACTTTTCTACCCATCAAATTCAGTAACTCATATAAAAGGGTCCAGTGACTCTGATTGGGCTACTTGCCTTGATACTAGGAAGTTTATTTCTAGTTATTGCATGTTTCTTGGGAATGCTTTGGTTTCATGGAAATCCAAGAAACAAAACACAGTTTCTTGATCTTCTTCTGAGGCTGAATATAGGGCCTTGGCCCTAGCCTCTGGTGAAGTCCAATGGTTGACACTTGTATTGCAAGATTTCCAGGTAAAATACAAACAACCAACACTCTTATATTGTGGCAATGATTCAGCTCATTATATTGCTACAAATCCAGTTTTCCATGAGAGAACTAAACACATAAAAATAGATTGTCATGTTGCTAGAGAACGTTTACAAAATGGTCTGTATCATTTGCTTCCTATCTGTTCTGGACAACAAGTTGCAGACATACTTACTAAGGCTTTAGAGCCTTCAATTTTTAACAACCTCCTCAACAAGCTGGGAGTTATTGACATATACTCTCCAGCTTAAGGGGGGGGGTTTTGGTTTGTTTTGTTTCTTTAGCAGGTCAGGTGCAACAGAACATGAACTTGGTAGCAGCATGAATTCTGGATTGCAGGCAGCAGAATGGATCATCTTGGAGCATGGATGGATCAACATGGATTAGCTTGGACTCTTGGCCAATTGCTTGGAGTATCAAACCAGATCATGATATTGTTTGTTCTGTTATTTGCCATATCTTTTAGTTGGTTAATGCAGTAGAGCTTTCTATTTCAGTTGTGCATATTAAGCACGTTTCTAATCTTTTGTGGACATTAAGCACATGTAACTTTTCTTGTTAAAGTTAGTTAGGATTAGTTAGCAATCAATTATTTTTTCCCTTGTGTATATATAAGAAAGGGAAGGTCATTGCTTTTGATAACACCGCAATATGAATAAAATACAAGTTACACTTTTCCTTTCTTCTTTTTCAAGAAATCTTTTAAACTACTTAGGAGCCACACTTGTTGTCAGAGATAATCACACCTCCCAAAAGAGATTAGTTTCATACCAAAAAAATGTGATGAGATAATCTTAGTAGTACCAAAAAATACTGATGCTCATTATGTTTAAATATTTGAATGTTTACATGTACAATATTAACATAAATCAAGAATCATTGTTTTATTTTATATGATGAATGTTTACGTAGAAATTATTTTAATAGTAACTGATAATAATTCCATACGATTTGAATTTTATTTGTTAGGAGCTATTTTAGAATCAAATAATAAAGGGTTATAAATATATATTCATAATGATAATTACCTAAAATTAAGGAATTCAAAATAATTCAAACAAACATAAATAAAATATGTCTTATAATACTAATAGTTTATGTATGCTTCAAATTACTTTTCAAATTATTTCCCTCACAAACATTGATTACATTAAAATAGGGATTCAAATAATATAATATAATATAATTGATGAATATTGTCACACATTAAAACAATGATTCAAAATAAAAAGTCTTGCTTTTCAGTATATTGAGAACTTCAATATTTTTATACTTCAAATTATTTTCCATACAATCATTAATTACATTAGCTAAAAGGAAATTCATTTTGGTTTTGAGTTTTTTCCATATGTAGAATGATTTTGTCATCACTTCATTTAAAAACTTGCTATTATTATCATAAGCGTTTTTATAAGTGCTAGAAAAATATTCTCCTTACTTAAAATCTATAATTGGTACTTTATCCTTTTTGTGGATAACATTTTCTTGTTGCAGCTTCTAAATTCATTTTTGTTATTTATCAAATGCAGTTTATAGATTTAAAGTTGTCTATTATTTTTTATAATTTTAAATTTTTTGGATGTAGGAAGCCTTAATTTTTGTTGATCAAAATATCCATCTTTTAAGGGTTGTTAAAATTTTAGGATGTCTAAATAAGTGCATCATCATGAATGAATATCAAAATGATGAAAAATGACACATGAAATATAATAACTATATTTAAATTTTTGGAAATGCAATGCAAACCTTTTTATATTCCTATTTATTTATGGATTATGCATTTCACATTTTCACTCACACAAAATGAAATATTAATATTAAAATGGAGAAAGAGAGAGATTGATATAAAAAAAATGAAAGGAAAACATGTAGAAAAATGTTATAACAAATTTACCCTCTTTCAAATCCGAAGTGTCCAATTTGGTAATCAAAGATCTTTTGATAAATATTTAGGGTTTCGTGCAGATTGACCCCTTCCACTTCTCCACTTTAGAAATCAAATATCATTTCCCCATACATCAATGCTCACCCTCATCTTCCTTCACTCTTCCCCAAAAACTTCATACTTGAAGTTTCAATGATATTATATTAAATTTCTTTCTCAAGAGTGAGTAAATGGTATGAGAGATGTTCATACCACTATTAATGAGCAAAAAATATATATAAGAAATGCACAAAATAATTAATGTAAAATATCAAATAAAGGTTTTTATTTCAAAACACAATGTCAAGGTCATTTTTGTAAAGGTAATTTATTAAGTAAATCACCACTTAGCAAAAGACCTTTGTTGATAAAGATTTAACTCATTGAATATAACTTTATTTTATCTATTTGAAATGAAAAATGAAAAAAGTAGCATTCAATTAAAAAATAAGAAATAAATAACATTTTTAATCGAAAGCTTTAACTAAAATATAGAATGAAATATTGTTGGTTTTTTTCCATACAATAGTTTATTTTCCATTTTTTTGCATATGTGATCAAAGACTCTATTTTCTTTATCAAAATGATAAAGAAAATATTTTATACAATTTGTTTAAAAAGACTAAAGTTGGAGATACAAAAATTATATTTATAAGTCAAAAAAATCATTCTAGTCAATATCTATACCATTTTAGTGACCATTAACCGCAGTACTATATGGTAAACTTGTAAAGTGTACATGTTAAATCTAGATAATCCCAAACATAAAACTGTATACATAAAGGTCTCATTTTTAAGCATAAAAATGAGACAAACTATAGAAAATACACAAACCATAATTATCATAAAATAAATGAACAAAAAAACGGTACAAAATGATAGATTTTTAAGAAAGAAATAGTAAATGATTGATTGTTTAGAATCTAGACAAAGAATAAATGAACAAACACATAGACATTGAAGATTGACAGTATAAAAGGACTCATTTTTACAACTAAAAACTGAAAAAAAATGTTTGGCAACAAAGAAAGTTGAACATGCAAACTTCAAAGGACTTACCTTTATGCTTATAAATGACAAAATAGAAGACACGATGAACTATGTAAAGATAAAAAGGTATCATTTTTAATCATAAAAAATGAGTCAGAATGGAAGAAACTCAAACACTATTAACATGTAAAGATAAAATGTCTCATTTTTAAACAAAAAATGAGACAGAATGGAACAATCTCATACAACATTAACATGTAAATTTAAAAGATCACATTTTTAAGCATAAAAATGAGATAAAAAAATAGAAGAAATGAAGAAATACTATGAACATGCACCCATTGAAGACATGTATTTTTTGGTTCCGAACAATGAGAATCAATATTTAACAACCTTCATCTTCTCTTTGAATTTTTTTAAGAAAAATGAGGGGAAGGAAGATTATTATAGAAAGGAAGGAAGATGAAGATTGAGAGAGAAATGTGAGAGAGAAGAGCATTTTGAAGGAAATATAGAGATGAAAGAAACAAATACCTGAGATTTTAGTGAAATTCACACGTTTTCACTTCCCACCTCTAATTTACTATTTTGCATTGTTAAAATAAAATCATCTGCCATAATAAATGATCATAAAGTAAATGCTTATTTTATTATAAGAAAATAGTGTACAAGTACAAAATTGTCCCGAACTAAATTAAAATACTAAGTTATGCATATATGTTTATGTAAGTAATTTTGGAAGCAAAAATAATTATTTTATTTTTTAAACAGAAATAGTTAGTGAATGACAATTTTATCCCTTAAAAAGTCAAGTGTCAACCATATGAAATAGACATTTTTATAATACCATTGGCCATTTGTATTAACATATAGATAGTAGATTATTCGTGTCTACCCCTCCAAACAAATATCGTTATTAGGAATTGAATCTTGAATATTTTAATCATCTTAAGAATCTAATGAACCTTATATCACTACATCATTAATCTTATAATCTTAGTCCAATAATTTTCCAATGTAAAGCTTTGATTAAATGATGTTTACTCTAATGGGAGGAAGACAAAAAAAACATGAAAAAATATAGAAAAGCGACAGATAAAGGATATTCAAGTTTGGAAGACTTTTCAAAGCTACTTCTCCACATTTGACAACATTTCTAACTTCACTCTTTCACTCTCACATATTTGTCTCTACTCTCTGTACCAACCATCACCAATGTCACCATCCTTCGTACAAAACGGTTGGACCCCTTCCTCCCGCACCGCCCCTACTTCAACCACCGGCAGATTCGCCTCCGTCTACAGCGACGTCCAGAACAGCCGCGTCGACCACACGCTCCCTCTCCCCTCCGTTCTCAAATCACCATTCACCGTTCTCGACGGTTCTAAAAGTTCCGCTGCTGGCAATCCAGGTAAGTCAATTAATAATCTATTCTCGATCTGTTTGTTTTATTTCACATCGGAATGGTTCGCGGTTTAATAGTTTTGAATTTTTTAGATTTGGATTTTTGTTTTTGAAATCGTTTTGTATGTGTAGATGAGATTGCGAAGCTGTTTCCGCATTTGTTCGGGCAATCTTCTGCAACTTTGGTTCCTAGTGATGATTCCAAGGTAGCGCTGCCAGATCAGAAGTTGAAGATCGGTGTGGTTCTATCTGGTGGTCAAGCTCCTGGTGGTCACAATGTTATTTCTGGAATCTTTGGTAAGCCTCGTTTCAATTCAATTCAACTCAATCAATCAATTTTTCATAAGGAGAAATTATATAGTTAATAGTTTAGTAGCCCTCTTGTTTCAGAAGCTGTACTGATATATATTGATTATTGATTTGCATGTTATCATTACATTTATGGATCGACCTTGCGTTATTGTTATTACGCTTACATCCTCTATGATATTAATATCAGGAGAGTTGGTGTAATTTCTGAAGCAAGAGGGTGCTGAGGGTAATTAAATAAACCTTCGAAGGAGATTAGTGTAATTTCTTCGGTATCTAATGGCTCTAGATATGTATACTTGAGTTATTAAAATTCAACTACCTTTTGTTTTCCTTATTTTTTGTCATAGATTACCTGCAAGACCGTGCAAAAGGAAGCACACTGTATGGTTTCAGGGGTGGTCCTGCTGGCATCATGAAATGCAAATACATTGAACTCACATCAGACTATATTCACCCTTACAGAAATCAGGTCCATTTTCATAGTTACCACTTACCACTTACATAAATATACTTGTTGTGCTGAATTTTGAAATGCGTGATTTTTGTTTTGTTTACTTTTACATCTTTCCCGGCTACATTGTATGTCAACTGGTAAAAATCCACAATAGTTGACTTCCTTTCTTTCAAGAAGGTTATCTGAAATAGATATCTACCTATCACTGTGATATTCTTTGTTTTTAATGACTTCTGATGCTATAAATTAGATGCATTGCATTTGAGATTTGACATGCTGGTTCACACATGTCCATATTTTAGGTTGTCCTATGTTGTTGCTCTCTCTTTTAGACCAATGATCACAAGATTTTGACATCCGACAGTTTCTGTTGACAGGGTGGGTTTGACATGATTTGCAGTGGGAGGGACAAGATCGAAACTCCAGAGCAGGTAAGGGAAGTCAAGCTACATATTTGCCAAATGATTAGTTCATTTGGAGATTTATATATCTTCTTTTAGACAGAAGACTAATTTTGTTTCTTTACTATATAGTTTAAACAAGCACAGGAAACAACACAGAAGCTAGACTTGGATGGGCTTGTTGTTATAGGTGGAGATGACTCAAATACTAATGCATGCCTCCTTGCTGAAAACTTCAGGTTTGTCTTGAATGAATTTTATTTTTTTGGTATAGTGTAGGAAGCTTTGTCAATGAAATGGTGTTCTCATTTTGGTTCATGGTTTACCATCGATGTCCTTTTAGCATTCCATCTATTAATATAATTAGTTGTATTCCATTCATAAATATGTTAAGTGTTCCTGTTTTTTAATATGGATTTGTGCAGGAGCAACAATTTGAAAACTCGTGTGATTGGATGCCCCAAAACCATTGATGGTGATTTGAAATCCAAAGAAGTTCCCACAAGTTTTGGGTTTGACACTGCATGCAAGGTGAACGGATATATGCAATCAATCTTCACCGTGCATCTGCTATTTTTTTCGCCCTGCTCCTACACTTTGATAAAAATGTGTAGGAATCAGTTGTTTATTTGTATGTGTGGGAATGGGTTATCCAAATATGCGAGGATACTTACCAGATGTATTGCAGTTTCTCCACTAAAATAGGCAACATATTTCACAGAATATTTCTTTCTACAACCATCATCTCTTCCTTGAATTCTTCATAATTTATGTGATGTTCCATAATCCTTTAGTGCTGTTTTTTCTTGTTTTCTGATTTTCTGTCATATGCTGTGACTTCTGCTACTCTACCCGTGCTTGGGTTGTTACTTGTTAGTGATTGCAATAGCATTATGTATTTATAAATTCTCTTTCAGACAAATATTTCTAATTATTCATCCGAACTGCATATTTTCAGCCTTACCCTCCACTGGCACTAAGAGCTAAATGTTGTCAGATAGCAAATACCCATTCGGACATGGTTAATGACTTAACTATGTTTACATTTTTATGTTAATTTAGTGCAGATATATGCAGAAATGATTGGAAATGTTATGGTAGATGCTCGATCAACTGGGAAATATTACCATTGTAAGTTTATGAAAATTAGAAACTCTTCATTATACTACTGAGTTTCATACTACTGAGTTTCAAGCAATCACTAAGAGATACAATCATCTCTCTGCAGTTGTGCGGCTTATGGGGCGTGCAGCTTCACACATTACACTGGAATGTGCTTTACAAACACACCCAAACATTACTATCATTGGAGAAGAGGTTTGTCATAAATTTGATTATTTTATCCAGTGTTTATACATTTTAGAACTTCATGATATCAGTATAAAATGGTTCCTTGTTAATCTTGCGATCATAGTTTGCTAGTATGTTTGGGGCCTGTTTATAAAATATTTGATTTGACCTGTAAATACCTATTTCAGGTTGCTGCCAAGAAGCTGACGCTGAAAAATGTCACAGACTATATTGTAGATGTTATTTGTAAAAGAGCTGAAGATAAGTATAATTATGGAGTCATTCTTATCCCTGAAGGTCTTATTGATTTCATTCCTGAGGTATCTATCACTCTACATAAAAGAATTTATTCATCAGGGTTTCTCTCTTTATGAACTTGTAATTAAACATTGGTTCTGTTCATGTACGAATTGTATGAACACGCATTCTTAGATACCCATTTCTAAATGTCCTATTATGCAATTTTTAGGTCCAGCATCTTATTGCAGAACTCAATGAAATTCTGGCCAATGATATTGTGGATGAGGATGGGTTATGGAAGAAGAAACTCACTGATCAGTCATTGAAGCTTTTTGATTTTTTGCCTCAAGCAATTCAAGAACAACTGATGCTTGAAAGAGATCCACACGGAAATGTTCAGGTGCCTAATGGTGCTACTGTGCTATGCTTGCTGTGCTTGTTTAGATTAGGCCCTAGTATGCAATTTGACTTGGTGTTGACGTTATTGTTTGGTTACTTTGGTATGTTCCCATTTAGGTTGCCAAGATAGAAACAGAGAAAATGCTTATTCAAATGGCTGAAACTGAGTTGGAGAAAAGAAAGAAAGAAGGCAATTATAAAGGCGAATTTAAAGGGCAGTCTCACTTTTTCGGGTATTTCATCTATTTTTGGTATCATTAAATCAAGCTATAAACTCTGATTTCTATTGCCTTGAAAAATAGAGGTTCTTGGGACATGCTATGTTATCCACCTTTGAATTTGGATTCCGATAACTTTTGAAGTTTTGATCATAAACTTGTGTGTGATCTTTGTGGCATTGACTTTGTTAGAGTTTTTAGTCACCCTCATTTGTTTAAATATGCAGTTATGAAGGAAGATGTGGTTTGCCAACTAATTTTGATGCCACTTATTGCTATGCTTTGGGTTATGGTGCTGGAGCCCTCCTACACAGTGGGAAGACTGGATTAATATCATCGGTTTGTGATTTTTCTCTCTGTGCCTTTATCTTTTGCTTATCAACTTAAATATTTCTTGTAGTTTTAATTTTGATAATTAGTTGTGCACTTATGCTTCTAAATTTTGTTTGTTTATTAATGTTGAAGCCATCAACTCAATTCTTGAATTTGATGATATTTTGATCAGATTGCAAACTTGAGTGCACCTGTAGAAGAATGGGTTGTTGGTGGAACTGCACTCACGTCACTGATGGATGTGGAGAGGAGACATGGTACATATTTTGTTCTATGGGAGCCTTGCTTTTACTTCAATGGATACTTACTGAACTAACATTCATGCAATAACCTTTTTTTCCATTGTTGTAGCAAAACTGAGATCCATAGTTATACCCTCTTATTTTACTACTGTAATTGGCCACCAAATTAGAAATGTTTTCTTTTATGTAATTTGTGTAATCAATGTTCACAATTTTTCTTCTTCTTCTTCTGACTATCTGTGGTTACACTAACATTATGTAAAGTTTGTATATGTTGCATTTATATGAACGCTTTCTCTATTGTTCTGCTGGAGTGCTGTTTATGATATGTAATTTCCTTTGCAGGTAAGTTCAAGCCTGTAATCAAGAAAGCAATGGTGGAGCTTGAAGGTACATTCATAAAAACTTCAATTAGTTGGACATAAGACTCTCAAAAACAGTAAAGGGAACTATATTTTTCACTATTGTAAAAGTAAAACTAGAAAAATGAGATGAAAGGAGGAGTGAAGTATTTATTTTATTTTATGGATTCACAATGTGATACAAACATTAAGCTCTGTTATTTATTTTCACCAATAGCCATGACATACTTGGTCACCCTTACTTTAGTAGTTCGATCCTGATTGTCAGCTGTTGGCCTGTTACTTAGATATATACTTTGTAGTATTAATTACTATAACATATTAACATCAGCTCTTGTAGTATTGCACTCTGAATGACTACATTTCATGTTGGATCATTTAGGGGCACCCTTCAAAAAATTTGCCTCCTTGCGGGATGAATGGGCCCTAAAGAATTGCTATATCAGTCCCGGTATGTATTGCCTATTATTTTAACTGTCATGACCAACAGAAATCCTGTTTCCATGCTTAGTTTATATTGTTATTTAATTTGGCTGGAAAAATGCTATAAGTTTAAATCTGATTTTTTTGGTTAGGTGAACGGTGAGCTTCGGCTCAACGGTAAGGCTGTTGCTTAATAACCAATGGAACATGAGTTCAAATCCTGGAAACAGTCACTCTGATTGGGTAAGGCTAAGTACATCTAACCTCCTTAGGTCCCACTAGGTGGGAGCCTTATGCATTTGGCTGCCCTTTTTGTTGTAGTGGAGTTTGTCTGCTCTATGATGCAAGTTTGATGCTCATGATAATGATCTTCATTGTAGGCCCGATTCAATTCAACTGCCTAGGATCAGATGCAATTAGTCACACGTTACTCTTGGAGCTTGGAGCACAAGTTTAAGTATATGATGATGTCGTTGTTTTTACAACAAGTTGCAAATGTATCTGATATGAGACTTGCTAGGATTTTTGTGTTCACTTTTGACCTTCAGTAGATTGATGGGCTTTGACGTTTAGTATTTGATCTGAGACTTCCATGGTTTAAAGTTGGTTGATGTGCTATATGCATTTAGCATCTGCTATTTATGATAATCATTGCATATATTGAGTTGAAATTCCTATTTGCTTGATAGTTGTAGAACCACCAACACCATTCCTAAGAGATATTTTCTTCCCACAACCATCGGACACATGCTTGACAAGTGCCTAATTTAAAACTATTTTTTTATCACCTTAGACACTTAGCCAACACATAGCTGAAATTGTAAATTAACTTGTACACCTTTCATGCACGTGTCTCAAATTCTTATAATTTTTTAAGAAAACTTTAAAATATGCAAACCATAGATTAGGGGTTTTCACAATTGGTTTTTAAAGAAAAAAATAATTGGATCCAAATACATGATTAATGTATAATTCAATCTGGTTTATATTAAGATATCATAAACCAATCTGATAATATTATATGTGATTTGGATCAATTTGGACTGATTATTTAAAAAAAGATTTGAACTTGATACACTTCAAAACTCATAAACATGAGTGTTAATATTATCACTACCTTGTTATAGAACTATTTGTATACACTATAAAGACATTATGACATAAGTTCACAACTTTATTACTACCACTATGTTAATATAAACAAACAAATAACTATTGTATAAATTTTAAAGATTACTATATCAAATACTGCAACATAATTACATGATTAGGGTCATGACAATGAGTAAAAACATTAGATTCATTAGCATGTTGATAGACATTGTTGTGTTTATCAACTCGAATCCATATTGTTTGGGATTTAATATACAATTTTTATATAGTATAAATTCTTAAGAATAAATTATTTTCTATTAGAATAATGTGTCATATTATTTCTTATTATTTTCCCTTTGTATAAGGTGTATATTCAGTTTGCTTAGTTGTCCAGAATATTGTAATTATTTGCTTATTGTTGAAATTAGTTGAAAACAGTTAGTGGCAGTTACACTTTTGTAACTACCAAAATAACTACATCAGTAGAAGTTGCACTACTACAAATAGAAGCCTAGTTTCTTTCTTCATTGTATCAAGAAATCATAAATCAATACGATATCAGAAATAAGATTCTCTCTTCTCTGAGTTTCTAATTCTTACATGGTATCAAGAGCTTTTCATGGGTGACGCTACTATTGATCCTCCTTCTGTGGATTCTTCACTAAATCATTCTTCTGTTGCACCAGTTCAAGCCCTCTCTCCTATGATTTCTTTCCATCTTCCAATCATAAAACTAACTGATAAAAACTACTTAACTTGGAGCCAGTTAATGCTAGCTGTTCTCAAAGCAAATCGAGTTCTTCGATTCGCTCTAAATCCTGAATTTCCACCACAATTTCTTCATGAATCAGATCGTATTCAACATGTCAATCCTGAGTTCTTAAGCTGGGAAGAACAAGATCAAAATGTTTTTTCATGGCTTTTGAATTCTATCTCAGATTCAATAAGACCTCGTGTGGTAGGTTGCACTTCTTGCTTTCAACCCTGGCACGAATTGCATTCTTTTTGTAATGCTCACACTAAAGCACGAAGTCGATAACTTAGGGCACAACTTCGTAGTGTTTCACAAGGATCTAATTGCATTTCTGATTACTTCTCAAAAATTAAGATGTTGACTGATTCTCTTGCCTCATTTGGAGCTCCAATTACCTTGGAAGAACATGTTGATTTTGTACTAGATGGACTTAATGAAGAGTTTCATCCTCTCATCACTACTATTGAAGGACAAACTCATCCTCCTTTTATTAACGAGTTAGAACATTTTCTTCTAACTTTTGAATCTAGGTTAGTGAAAAATAAGCATAAAATTGTATCTGATGTTTTTTCTGCTAATGTTGCTATTGCTGAATCTTCTCCTACTCAATCCCCTGCTTCTGTGACTAACACTGCCTCTTTTCCACCATCTCATCCTCCTTATCGTGCAAGATTTCCCTCAGTGCCTTCATTTCAGGGTCCTTCAGGTCAGATACATAATGGATCTCGTGGAGGGGGACATTTTGGCACACGTGGTCGCGGTGGTAGGTCATCAGGAAGGTCTTTAGTATATTTTTGTGATTATTGCAACAAACATGGTCATGATGTGACCTTGTATTACTATGCACTCTATGATACTTCCTACATAATGCCTTCTGCTTATGATCATCACTACAATACTTCAATCAGTCCTCAGATCCATATGCTTCTTTTGGTCATCCTCCAACACCACACATCTCAGCTCATGCAATGCCTTCTCATTACTCAAGGCCAAGGAACTCTCTCTATTCCTACAATCAACTAAGAATTCCTTATCATTCACACTCTTCAAGTCAATATTTGTCACACTCTAAAGCTACTGCTAGACCAGAGTCCTCCTATACTCATCAACCTCCTTATGCAATGAATGTTACTAATATTGTCCAAGATTTCAAAAAAAAAAACATCTATGTGGTATCCAGATTCACGTGCCACAAATCACCTAACAACTAATCCCTCATTACTTGCTGATCCTACAAAGTAGTTTGCCTCAGATCACATTTACACGGGTAATGGCCATAAAGCCTCTATTACTTGCACTGGCAATGCTTACTTTAAGTCACATTTTGATCCTAATGTCTCTATGTCCTTACAAAATTTATTACTTGTTCCTACCATTACAAAAAATCTGCTTAGTGTATCTCAATTTGCTAAGGGCAATCATTGTTTTTTTTAGTTTCATCCTAACCATTGTCTTGTTAAATCTCAGGCGACTAAACAAGTTCTTCTCCAAGGTTCTCTCACTGCAGAGGGACTCTATGTCTTTTCTAGTCTTGTTACACCTTCTTCTTCTTCAATTCATTGTAAATTCAGTTCAACATTACCTTTGTATGCCAATAGTTCCAATTTACCTAGTTCTAAGTCTTTGTCTTCTTACTTACTTTGGCACTATAGACTAAGAAATGCCCATGAGGTTGCTGTAAAGAGTGTATTGCAACAATGTAACATTTCACACTCTAATAAAACATCACTTGATATTTGTACTGCCTGTTGTTGTGCCAAGGCTAACAAATTACATTCTCCAAAATCTACTACTATGTATGATAAACCCTTTGACTTGTTATACTTAGGTTTATGACGTCCTTCTCCAATTTATTCAGAATCAGGGTTTAGATATTACTTGTCTATAGTGGATGCTCACACCAGACATACTTGGATCTATCTACTTAAGAAAAAAATTAGATACACTTCTTATCTTTAAATATTTTCACAAGTATGCCCATACATAATATTAGTTAGAAATCAAAGCCATACAGAGTGATTGGAGGGGAGGGGTGAATTTAGACCATTCACTGAATATCTAACCTCTCTAGGGATTGTTCATAGAGTTTTATGCCCTTATAGTCACCATCAACAAGGCACTATTGAGAGAAAACATATGCATTTAGTAGAGACTAGTTTAGCACTTCTTACTCATGCATCCTTGCCTATGTCATACAGGGAATATGCCTTTACCACAGCTATTTTTCTTATCAACATATTACCCTCATTTTCCCTAAACCAGTCATCTCCCCACTCTATGTTATTAGGAGTACAACCTGACTATTCTTTTCTTAAAGTGTTTGGGTATGCATGTTTCCCATATTAAGACCCTATAACAATCACAAACCACAAGTCAAGTCTTCTGAATGTATTTTTCTAGGATATTCCACTCACCATAAAGGGTGCAAATGTCTTTCGCATGATGGCAGGCTATATGTTTCAAAAGATGTTGTATTCAATGAGTATGTCTCCCCCTTTGCCTAAAAAAAGTCAGTTGTTACACACTTAGAACCTGTGTCTTCTCCTATATCTCATCCTCCACAAATAACACACTTCTATCCTCACACTACTCCTGTTAATAAAGATTCCAGTTCTACAGATTTTGGTCCCACTGTTACTCCTTTTCCACATTCACCTTCTCCTTTTCAATTTCAACAACTTCACCTAATCATGTTCCCATGTATCCTTCCTTATCACCAACACATCCTTCTTCACCTAAGATTATGCCAGAAACATCAAACAGTGAGTCACCAACAATACACACTGAGTCACTACCATCAAACTCTGAGTCTGTTTCCATTCCTTCTATTTCTCTTGTTCCTCAGTCCACTCATCCCATGTAGACTCGACCCAAGTCTGGAATTGATAAGTCATTTGTTCCTAGAGTACCTAGAGTGCTGCTTGTAAGAAGAATACATTTCCCTAATGAAGTTAGGCACTTGGTCTATAGTTGATTTTCCTAAAGGAAAACAAGCTATTGGTTGTAAATGCGTGTTTAGGATTAAGGAAAATCCTAATGGAACAGTGAAAAGGTATAAAGCTAGGCTTATGGCTAAGGGTTTTCATCAAAAATAGGATATTGATTATACAGAGATCTTCTCCCCTATTGTTAAGCCCATCACTATCAGAATTCTTCTCACCTTAGCAACAACATTTCACTAGCCTCTAGAACAACAAGACATTAACAATGCTTTCCTAACTAGCATTCTACATGAAGAAGTTTATATGGTTCAACCTGCTGGATTTCATAATGGTGACAAGACTCAAGTGTGAAGACTTCATAAGTCTCTTTATGGCTTAAAACATGCCCCGAGACAGTGGTTTGAGAAGCTTAAAAGCACTCTAGTTTAGTTTGGGTTCCTCAATAGCAGGTGTGATAACTCATTGTTCATTCACACTTCATCTACATTTAGGATTTATGTACTTGTTTATGTGGATGATATCATTGTCACAGGTTCCTCTACTTCCACAGTTAATTAACTCATTGAAAGACTAAGTAATGTTTTTGCCTTAAAAAAGCTAGGATCCCTTGAATACTTTCTTGGTATTGAACTCAAACCTATGTCTAATGGTTCTCTATTCATTTCTCAAACAAAGTATGTCAAGGACCTTCTTAAAAATGTTAATATGGACTTTGCTAAGCCATTGCCAACTCCTATGTCTTCTTCTTATAAACTGACAAAGATTGGATCCTCACCCTTTGACAATTCCACACTCTACAGATCGTATGTGAGCTTAATCTTATTTCTAGATAGGGTGGTACAAGGAAAATGAGAAAGAAAGGATCAAGAGGAAAATGTTATTTGTTGTGGTTTTCTTAGAGCAATAGCTATGCTATTTACACATGATTCAAAGTAAACCTAAATTGTACTATACCAAAACTTTGGGTACTATGAATATTGTCAATAAAACAATAATTAAATTATTTATTAGTACAATATACACGTGAACTTTCAATCTTATCTATTATCCTCAATGAAACTTCTAGGAAATTTCCTTCATGTCTAAATAACTTAAGGAGGGAATCTATCAACTTTTTCTACCAAATGGTATTCCAACTTTCTATTTGTAGTAACTTATGATATTTCTAAGGAAAATTATATACACTTATACTGAATTCACTTACTAACCCTCATAGCTACAATATAATGACATATGTTACATGGTGATGCTTTATTCAGTAATGACTAATTTATAAGTTTCATGTGTCACTTTCTTGTGGATATGTAAGAATATTAATAGGAGTACATAGTAGTTGGATATAACATTGCTCTACTTCTAATCTAAAAATAGTAATATTATAAACACTTCTATACACTAATATATATTTATTGTACTTTATTTATCTTTAGGTATAATATTGCCGTAACTTCAATTTATCATTGAACTCATTACAATAAAGGGAAATAATCTTCAAATCTTTATTCCTATTAGTAATGGTGGGCTATGAAGAACGGATTCGTCAAACACCCTCACGTATCGGTGTCCGACACATATCCGATACGGATACGCTCAGATTCACGAATGATACGTATTCATAGAGTATCCAAAAAATAAAAAAATAAAATAAAATAAAAAAATATTAAGACACGTATCCGATTCGTTTTCAATATAAAGACCATTGGTGGCTATCACAAAACATAAATGACTACTTAAAACTATTTCACATTGTAAATTTTTAAATTACTTTCATAGTCGTTGCACATCTAACATGTTTATATAAATTTTAATTATGAAGCACCAAAGTATCCTGGAACCCATGACTATATAGCAGGACCAAATCATCCCTACATTCCTGAAATTAGCATTAGTGAATACATGTTTCAAATATTTTAAATATAAATTCATATCTAAAGTGTGATTTAATTAATCTTTGTAGCATTATTATTTAGTTCATATTAAATATGGGTAATTTTCTATAAAGACTTAATAAAACATTCGTTTTAATGATGATGATCTACTTGTTGCTAGAAGAAATGATAATGTAAAGATAATGAAAGATTTATATTTGATTTAATTTTGTCGGATTTAATAAATCATATTAACAAAGGTAAATTCAATATCTGATTATGCAAAGATCGACATAGAAAAATAGAAGATTATAATTTTACATCTTCATTATTTATAATTAGAAAGCACCATAAAGAGAGTATTCACAATCCACAATACCATAACAATTAGAGAGGTGATTTAATGACCATAGTTATAAGGAAGAAGCATAAACAATTTTTATTTTATCTTCTTCATATAACTATTTCTCTATGTCAAGAGTCATGTTGTCTATGACTTGTGTCTAGATATGTCTGGCTAGTTTTTTTAGTTGTTAGTATTGGTTTATGCCCTTTGATATTATGAGATGAAGAAATATTTGTTCCATCTTTTATTGAGTGTTATGATTTGGTTATTATAGTATTTTATACATGTAATTTTGTTATCACATTTTAACATCTCATTGGTACACAGGGATGCACTGAGAGGAGACCGACATATCCTATCTATAATAATTGAACTTAAATCCTAATTTATGAGAGTGATCTTAGATGTTAGAGGGTCACATTGTGTTGTCATGGAGTGATTAGTTAGTTGATTGTGGAAAGAAAGGGTTTGATTGCATCCTATACGACGAGAGTATGTATTTACTTTAATCAAATACGAGCATGTGCTTCGAGAGAGAGAATATTATCTATTATTGAACAATTCACCTTCATAACTTAATGTTTGATAGAATAAGGCAATAAAAAAGATTCATGAACCTCAAAGTGGGTCAAATTAGTAACCTGTATCCAACAAATTTATTTTCTTTATATTATCTTATTTTCCTTTTCTTTTTTCTTATTTTTTTCTTACTTTATTTATCTTTATCGATTTGTACAAATATATCTCTAAGTTTTTAAAATAATTAAACATATGTAATTAAAAAGAATTTACCATCTTTATGGTATCCATATTCTTATTACTTGACGATAAAACCATACAATTATGACATTGAATGCATAACCCCTTCATAATCATTATTTATGGATTGACATTATATTTTGGAACAACAATATGTTCAATGATTATGATTTAATTTGTCTGAAAAGGATGTTAACCAAACAAAGGACCATTGTCTTGGAAACTCATTGTCAGTTCAGGGACGCTGAAGGTTTCTGGAATGGCCTTGGTTTTAAAGCTGGTTGAATTGTTGAAGCTTCTGGTCATGCAGGTGGTATTTGGGTTCTTATTGTTGTGAGTAGCTTGGTTACATGTACATTTATTGATGTGTTCCATCAGGCCATTTCGATCAAATTCGAGTCTGCTGGTCGAAAGTGGATATGTACTGTGGTTTATGCTAGTCCTTTCCTTTTGATTCGTGAGTTGCTTTGGGAACACGTTCTTACGCTCCGTAGGGTGGTGTCCCTCCCTTGGCTGGTGCTTGGTGATTTTAATGAAATTATTCTTCCTTCAGAAGTGAGAGGTGGTAATTTCATTCTCCCTAGGGCGACTAAATTTTCTCAGGTCTTGGGTTCTTGCGGTTTATTAGACTTGGGAGCGATTGGCAGTAGATTTACTTGGTTCAGACGTGAGCAAGGTGGGAGGAATGTCTCTAAGCGTCTTGATCGAGCTCTTGCTGATACTAATTGGCGCACGGTTTTTTCGGAAGCCTATGTTAAGAACCTACCTAAATTACATTCTGATCACTGTCCTATTGTTATCAGATATAGTGATGATGGTACACCTATTTCATGTCGCCCTTTCCGCTTTCAGGCTGCTTGGTCAACCCATGCTGATTTTGAGGATGTTGTTCGCCAAGCTTGGTGTTCGGTGGATAGTGATGTGATTGGTGGTCTGAATAAGGTAAAAAAGGATGTTATTTCTTTTAATAAAAACATCTTTGGCAATATTTTCAGGAGGAAAAGGAGACTTGAAGCTAGAATTAGAGAGATTCAACTGAGTTTGGAAACTTGTGATAGCCATGCTCTTATTAATCTAGAGGCTCAGTTGAGGCGAGATTATAATAAAGCTTTGAGGCAGGAGGAAATGTTGTGGTTTCAGAAGTCCAGAGAAAAATGGGTGCGTTTCAGGGACAGAAACACTAAGTTCTTTCATACGCAGACTATTGTTAGAAGGAAGCGGAATAAAATTCATGGCCTTTTCCATGGGGATGGTAGTTGGTCTAGTGATCCTGTTAAACTGAGAGATGAGGCTAATTGCTAATTCCAAACCATTTTCTGTGGTTTGAGTTCAAGCAATCTGGATAGTTGTAATGTGTTGACTCCGACATTGTCCGCTGTTGGGGTTGATCAATTGACTGCTCTTGTTACTTTTGATGAGTTCTAAAGGCAGATTATGTCTATGCATTCTTTCAAAGCTCCTGGTATTGATGGCTTTCAAACCTACTTTTTTAAGAAATATTGGTCGATTGTGGGCAATGACATTTGGAAGATTGTTAAAGATGATTTCCATAACGGCTTTATGGATCCTTGGCTACTGGATACTCTTGTGGTTCTCATTCCTAAAATCGCAGCTCCTACTTCTCTAAAAGATTGTGTCCTATTAGTCTGTGCAATGTGGCTTATAAGGTGGTTACAAAGGTTCTGGTTAGTAGATTACGTCCTTATCTGAGTGATCTTATTGGACCTTTGCAGAGTAGCTTTATTCCAGGTCGGGGGACTGTTGATAATGTCATTCTTGCTCAGGAAGTTATGCATTATATTCATAAATCCAAGCATAAAAAAGGGTGTTTTGGCTTTTAAGGTTGATTTGGAAAAGGCTTATGATAGGGTCAATTGGGACTTCCTTGAGCACACGCTGGCTGACTTTGGTATTCCTGCTTTTATTGTGAAGATGGTCATGTGGTGTGTTAGAAATGGCAGTATGTCTCTTCTTTGGAATGACTCTCGCTTGGACACATTCACCCCAACTAGGGGCCTCCGACAAGGTGATCCTATGTCCCCTTACTTGTTTGTTCTGTGTATAGAGAAGTTATCTCTTTTAATTCAGCAAAAGGTTGATTTGGGTTTGTGGCTACCGATCAAACTTTCAAGATGTGGCCCCCCAATATCCCATCTTTTTTTTTCAGATTATGTCCTTCTCTTTTGTAAAGCTACTAATACTCAGGTGAATTTGCTTTCCTCTATGCTGGATGACTCTTGTCAGGCCTCTAGTATGAAAGTTAATGTTGAGAAGTCGAAGTTTATTTGCTCCAAATTTGTTTCCAGCGTCAGGAAGCGTATTTCATGTCTATTTGTGGGATGCAGATAGTCTCTAACTTAGGGAATTATCTGGGAATTCCGTTGGTTCAGGGTAGGGTTCGGTGTTCTATCTTTAACCCGCTTATTGAGAAGATCCAGAGGCGCATGAATTCGTGGAAATCTAATCTTCTTAATAAGGCAGGGAGACTATGTCTTGCTAAATCTGTTACAACCGTTGTCCCTATTTATACCATGCAAAGCATGTGGCTTCCTCAGAATGTTTGTCATAAAATGGATAAGATGACTAGGAATTTTATTTGGGGTGGAGATCCTAATAATAGGAGTATGAATTTGGTGAATTGGGAGATTATTACCATAAATAAAAAAGATGGTGGTTTGGGAATTCGTGATACTCGCACAGCTAATGCTTCTTTGCTTGGTAAGTTGCCTTGGGATTTGCTCCAAGGAAGTAACAACATTTGGTGTAAGGTCCTTAAAGAGAAGTATCTTACTGATGGTTGTCTATTATTTGCTGCTAACAAGTACTCTTTGTCTCCTGTCTGGAAGGGTATTGTTATAGTAACTAATATGTTGAGAAGCGGTTTCAGACTTCATCTTGGAGATGGTGATCTTTCGCTTTGGTATGATAATTGGTCAGGTTTGGGTTTGCTTTGCTCTATGGTTGTCTATGTCCATATTTCTGATACTCAGCTGACTATGAAGGATCTTTGGAAAGACTCTACTTGGGATTTCAGTTTGCTCTACACTCTAATTCATGTTCATGTGAAAGAGGCTATTGTGCAACTTATCATACCTTCTTCCTATGGTCCTAATAACGCTTGGTCTTGGGATGATAGTGCTTCTGGATCTTATACATCTAATTCAGGCTATTGGTGGCTTAAGAGCAATGAGGTTTTGGGTTCCTTACAGTCAAATTGGACTTGGCTTTGGCGGATGCATGTACCTGAAAAGGTAAAGTTTCTTTGTTGGTTATGTATGCATGAATCTTTGCCAACTAATTATCTTCGTTTCAAAAGGAATATGTCTATTTCGTCAACATGTAATCGGTGTAATTTTCATACTGAGGATCTTCTGCACACTCTCCGAGACTGTGGGCACTCTTCTTCTCTTTGGCATCGTTTGGGCTTTTCCGAGGTTT
>NC_032027.1:13105708-13111422 GCF_001865875.1 Lupinus angustifolius | reverse complement strand
TGGCATCGTTTGGGCTTTTCCGAGGTTTTCTATTGAGATAATGACTCTTGCTTGTCTTGGTTAGAGACAAATGCTAAATGCAATAATGGCTGCCTCTTTTTAGCCGGTGTCTGGTGGTCTTGGAGGTGGCGCAATAACTCTATTTTTGGTAGTGCTCCTTGGGATATTTCCTATGTAACTAGGAATATCCATCATGATTTTAGCGATTGGTGCTCCATTATTAACTCTTATATTGACCCTCCATTTCCTCATATCCACTGGTGTCGGCCGGAGAGTGGTTGGGTTAAGCTAAATGTTGACGGCAGTTGTAGCTTGAGGGATCATTCCATCATAGGGGGTGGTGTTATTCGCAGCGATGGTGGGATTTGGATCTCTAGCTTCTCTACTACTTTTGGCATAGGATCTTCAATTCTAGCGGAGCTGCTGACTATTGAGTTTGGGTTAAAGCTTGTTTGGAATTTGGGGTATCGGAATGTAATCTTGGAAAGCGATTGTCTTGAGGCTATCCACTTCATTTCGGGAAGAGTCCAAGTTCATTTGGACAGATTGGCAGGAATTATTCTCAGTATTAGTGACTTGCTCGAGAGAAATTGGGAGGTTAGAACCTATCATATCTTCAGAGAAGGGAATTCGGTGGCAGACTTTCTGGCTAAGCTCAGCCTTGGATCTCTTGAGACTTCTAGAATTTGGGACTCTCCTCCTGCAGAAGTTCTGTCTCTCTTGGAGTTGGATATTGTCTCTTTGACTTAGTTTTCTTTCCGTTTTTTTTTTTGTGTTTTTATTTCCGAAGCACCAAAAAAAAGGACCACAAATCATTAAAAAATTATTGGAAAAATACAATATAGTATCTATTTTATTAATTCCTCCCACTTTTTTTAAAGAGTAAACATTCTTAAAATCAACAACCATGCATAAATCATAGACACATTCAAAGACTGAGAAATGAAATACATTTAAAGATTGGACCATGACTAGTTTCTATGCTTAAGCATAGAAAACCTGAAAGACAAAGGTGACAATAACATATCAATCCAATGAGACTCCTGAAACATTATTTGTGAAGAATGCGATTCTTCAAGGGAAATAAGGGTCATGCCCAAGGCCACTTGAGTGATTATAACCTCCAAATTGAAGCATTACATTACCTCTCCTGTTGGCTGAGTTAGAAGATTAACCCTGCCTCTACAAGGCGCCTATATTAGTCTGCGTCATCCCTTGGTTACGACCTTCCACAATTACCCTTCCTCCATTCAAAGTTCATGTTATATAGATGTCACACCTACTCCATGTTGTGGTTGGTCCCTAATTTATTATCATTAACATCTCTTATATTCGAGTTTGTCACCAACAAGAAATAATTCATATCAACAATGTCAACATTGTGAATAATGCTCCCAGTACCCAAGCATTGGAATATGAAAAGCTCCATTTCTTTCTTTTCGGACTCATCTCGTGCTTTTTCAATTGGTCATGGACTTTCTCGAATATTTCCTTTATAAAACTTTCTTGAGATAACATATTTTTCTTTTAATCAATCTCAGACATTACATAACATCTCTTGAGCATCCTTTGAACCTCCGAATGAAATAGCCAAACCTCTTGTTTAGTTTCATTTGGACCATATATGATGCCACATGCTTGGACTCTACATAAGGTGCTTATCTCATGAAGGTTCTTATTCATACCAACTTTCCTTACTTTGTATGTTGCATTTCTCTTAAGATTCATTAACTATGTATATAGGCTTCATCTTATTTCTAGATAGGGTGGTAAAAGGAAAATGAGAAAGAAAGGATCAAGAGGAAAATGTTATTTGTTGTGTTTTTTTTAGAGCAATAGTTATGTTATTTATACATATGATTCTAAGTAAACCTAAATTTTACTATATACCAAAACTTTAGGTACTATGGTTATTATCAATAAAAAGTAATTAAATTATTAATTACTACAATGTAAAGATGAACTTTCAATCTTATCTATTATCAAACTTCTAGGAAATTTCATTCATGTCTAAATAACTTAAAGATGAAATCTATCAACTTTTTCTACCAAATATTATTCCAACTTTCTATTTGTAGTAACTAATGATATTTCTAAGGAAAATTATATATGCTTCTAATAAATTCTCCTACTAACCCTCACACCTACAATAAAATGACATATGTTATAAGGTGATGCTTTTTTCAGTAATGATTGATTTATAAATGGTATGTGTCACTTTTTATGAATAAGTAAGAAGACTAGTAGGAGGACGCAATAGTCGGTTATACCATTGTTCTACTTCTAATGTAAAATTAGTAATATTATAAACACTTCTATACACTAATATATATTTATTGTACTTTATTTATCTTTAGATTTCAATTATGGTTAACCAATGTATTAGGGAACCTATGATAGTGAAGAAGAACTAAGTCATAGCCACAAACCTAAAATTAACAGCGGTCGATATACATTCAGAAAATTTTGAAGATATCATTTGTATAGACATTTAAATGATTTAATTCTTTATTCTAACATATAATTTTAATTTTATGGTTTAGGTATAATGTTGCAGTAACTTCATTTTATCATCGAAATCATTACAATAAAAGGAAATCATCTTCAAATCTTTGTTCCTATTTGTAATGGCTGGTATCACAAAACATAAATGACTACTTAAAACTATTTCACATTGTAAATTTTTAAATTACTTTCATATTCATTGCACATCTAACACGTGTATAAAAATTTTAATTATGAAGCACCAAAGTATCATGGAACCCATATCAATATAGTAGGACCAAATCATCCCTACGTTCCAGAAATAACATTAGTGAGTACATGTAAATAATATTTTTAATGTAAATTCATATCTAAAGTGTGATTTAATTAATCTTTCTAGCATTATTATTTAGTTCATATTAAATATGGGTTATTTGCTATATGGAAAATATTTTAATAAAACATTCCTTTTCATGATGATGATCTACTTGCTAGAAGAAATGATAATGTAAAGATAATGGAAGATTAATATTTGATTTGATTTTGTGGGATTTAATAAATCACATTGACATAGGTAAATTTAATATTTGATTAGGCAGAGATTGACATAGAAAAATAGAAGATTAGAATCTTACATCTCATTATTTATATAATTAGAAAGCAACATAAGGAGAGTATTCACAATTCACAACACCACACCAATTAAGAGAGGCGATTTAATGACCATAGTCAAAAGGCAGAAGCATAAACAATTTTTATTGAGTGTTATGATTTGGTTCTTAGAGTGCCTGATTCATATAATTTTGATATCATATTTTAACATCTCATTAGTACATGATGACACATTGAGAGAAGACCCACATATCATATATGTAACAGTTGAACTTAAATCCTAATTCATAAGAGTAGTCTTAGGCGTTAGAGGGTCATATTGTGTTACCATGGAGCGATTAGTTAATATCGGAAAAAAGGGTTGGCTCGAATCCTATACAACAAGAGTATGTATTTACTTCAATGGAATACAAGCATGTACTTCGAGAGAGAACACTATTTATTATTGGATAATTCACATTCATAAGTTAAGAATAAAGCAATAAACTAAGATTCATAAACCTCAAAATGGGTCAAATTAGTAACCTATATCCACCAAATTTATTTTCTTAATATTATCTTATTTTCCTTTTCCTTTTTCTTACTTTATTTATCTTTATTCGTTTCTACAAAAAATATCTCTGTTTTTAAAAATAAGTAAACATAGGTAATTAAAAAGAATTTACGATCTTTATGGTATCGATCTTTTTATTATTTAACAATAAAACCATACATTTGTGATATCGAATGAATAACCCCTTCATAATCATTATTTATGGGCGGGCATTATCTTTTGGAACAAGAATATGTTCAATAATTATGATTAAATGTATGTGAAAATGATGTTAACCAAACAAATTACCATGAATCACTAATAAATTATTAGGAAAATACAATAGAGTCTCTATTTTATTAATTCCTCCCACTTTTTTAAAGAGTAAACATTCTTAAAATCAACGACGACAAATCATAGACACATTCAAAGATTGAGAACTGAAACATGCCTCAAGATTGGACCATGACTAGGTTCTATGTCTAAGCATAGAAAACTTGAAAGACAAAGGTGACAATGACATATAAATCTAAAAAAGACTCCTAAAACATTATTTGTGAAGAATGTGGTTCGTCAAGGGAAAGAAGGGTCATGCTCAAAGCCACTTGAGTGATTATAACCTCCAAATGGAAGCATCACATTACCTCTCCCATTCGTTGAGTTAGAAGATCAACCTTGTCTCTACATGACACATATATTGGTCTGCATCATCCTTTGGTTAAGACCATCCACAACTAACCTTTCTCTATTCAATGTTTATGTTCTATAAGATACCACACCTACTCCATGTTGTGGTTGGTCCCTACTTTATTCCCATTAACATCTCTTAGATTCTGGTTTGTCACCAAGAAGAAATAACTCATATCAACAGTGTCAACATTATGAACAATGCTACCAGTACCCAAGCACTGGAAAATGAAAAGATCCAATTCTTTTTTTTTTTGGTCTCATCTCATGCTTTCTTCAATTTATCTTGGACCTTCCCAAATTTTTGCTTCTGAAAGCTTCCTTGAATTAACATACTTTTCTTTCGATCAATTTCAAACATTGTTTAGAACCTTTTGATCACCCATTGAACCTCCCAGTGAGATGGCCAAACCTCTGTTTTAGTTTCATTTGGACCATATACAGTGCCACATGCTTGTATTTCGCATAGGGTTCTGGTCTCATGGAGGTTCTTATTCATACCAACTTTCCTTACTAAGTATGTTGCCCTTCTATCAGATTCATTGACTATGTATGTAGGCTTCATCTTATTTTTAGATAGGGTGGTAGAAGGAAAATGAGAAAGAAAGGATCAAGAGGAAATTGTTATTTGTTGTGGTTTTCTTAGAACAATAGCTATGTTATTTATACATATGATTGTTGGAGATTATCCATCTATAATCCATATATTGAATGCAGAAGTCCTTATGATCATGGCTTCGTTCCGATAACCTAATGTTTATGCCCATACATAAACCCATATAGAACGACCATGAGCCAGACCGAAGAAACCCTAATTGATTTCATGGTGAAGATAAAGAACAGACCTTGATTAGCCATTTGGACTCTCGAAGGTATGAGGGTGTGATGATCTTCCAGATGTTAGAGCACTTGATAGTTTTTCTTATGCTTCTCTAAAGGGGAATGAGAAATGCCAAAGATTAAGAGAGTGATGCTGATGAGGAGATGTTATGTATGTATTGTGATGTATGTCCTTTTTTTTGCCTTATGGACAAATCCCTTTATTTCACTTTTAATCACCTCATCCACTCAACAAAACCTATTGCTCTACAAATGGGGACCATAACCCATAAAAGTAACCCCGAAGCGGTTACTACTTAAGTTGCAATAATTCTGATTCAGTCCCTTCATCAAATCAGAAATTGCCTGAAGGTATCTACACTTATATTATTTCATGACACATATGTCATTGGCCACTAAATTAATTCTTGAGGATCATTTTATATTTTGGCTAATTAAAATAATGACCATAACACAATTATAGAATTATATTTGTGACCCATAAATTGTTAGAAATTCTAACAATCTCCCACTGGTCACACATATGATTCTCCATACGTGTTATCCTTATTGTGCGCTT
>NC_032027.1:13104028-13105608 GCF_001865875.1 Lupinus angustifolius | reverse complement strand
CCGAAGTAGATCGTCTACTATCTTGGCATCCCGTAAAATCAGAGTCAGAATACCCAATGATCTCTAATTGTTCTGATCTTCTATATGTGAGCATATAGTCGTTTGTTCCCTTTAAGTACCTCATGACCCTTTTGGCTGATTTCTAATGGTTCATTCCTGGACTACTCATATATCTGCCTAAAACTCCAACTATGAACGTTATATCCGAACGCGTACATACTTGAGCATACATAAGACTCCCTACAGCTGATGTGTAAGGGATCTTTTGCATTTCATGAATTTCCAGACTTCCTTTAGGGCACTAATTGAGACTAAATTTGTCTCCCTTAGCAACTGGAGTATCCATTGTTTTACAGTCCTACATGCCATATATTTTAAGTATCTTTTCTATATAGCACTTTTGTGATAATCCAAGAATGTCACGAGATCTGTCTCGGTGAATCTGAATTCCTAATACAAACGAAGCTTCACCAAGATCCTTCATTTCAAAATTACTGGATAGAAATGTCTTGGTTTCTAACAAGGTACCCACATCATTAGTGGCAAGCAGTATGTCATCCACATACAAGAGCAAGAAAATATACTTGCTCCCACTGAACTTGTGATACACACAATCTTCAACTGAATTCATCTCAAAACCAAAAGAGAGAATCACCTCATGAAATTTGTGGTACCATTGACGAGACGCCTGTTTTAGCCCATAGATGGATTTTGTCAATTTGCAAACCATATTCTTTCGGTCTCCCGTTACAAAGTGTTCTGGTTGCACCATATAAATCTTTTCATTAATGTTTCCATTTAGAAAAGCTTTTTTGACATCCATCTGATGAAGCTCCAAATCATAATGTGCTACAAGAGCCATGATTGTCCTAAGAGAGTCTTTCGATGAAACCGGAGAGAAAGTCTCTTTATAGTCAATCCCTTCCTTCTGAGTAAAACCCTTAGCTACAAGACGTGCCTTATACCTCTCCACATTACCATTAGAATCCCGCTTGGTCTTAAAAATCCATTTGCAACCAATGGGTTTCTTACCTTCTGGTAATGGGACAAGTTCCCAAACTTTATTGTCTTGCATGGATTTATACTCCTCTTTCATTACTTTAATCCACTTTTCCAAATTGGAACATTGGATGGCTTCACGAACGTTTAATGGATCATTATCCATTAAGCCATCACCCTCATGTTCCAGGAGAAAGAAAATGTAGTCATCTAGAATTGCATTTCTCCTTTCTCTAATGGATCTACCAAAGCTATTGGCTCTTGTAACTCTTGTCCATGTTCTTCAGGGTTTAGAGTTTGTCCTTCATGAATTACTAACTCACCTTGAGCAGGGAAGGTTTCATCAGCTATGTCTTGAAGATGTTCCAAATTTGCTTCATCAAAAGCAACCATATGAATCTTATCTGGAATAGATACGGATTCTTCCTCTAAGACAAAGTTTCTAACCTTATCTTCCCCCTCAAACTAAATATCCTCAAAGAACGTGGTTGTACCCATCTCATATATGGATTTTAAATTTGGATCATAAAATTTATAGCCCCTTGATTTTTCAGAGTAACCAATAAAGTAACTGCTCACTG
>NC_032027.1:13002762-13103928 GCF_001865875.1 Lupinus angustifolius | reverse complement strand
CTTCAGCCTTAAAAGTTTTGAACACGTCCAATGATTGGGACTTTTCATGAATTAGAAAAATGTACGCATAACGAGAATAATCGTCTATGAATGATATGAAGTACTTTTGATCATTCCAGGAAGCCGTAGGGAATGGCCCACAAATATTCGTATGTATCAATTCTAAGACATCTAAAGCTCTATATGCACCATATTTCGATTGTTTGGTCTGTTTTCCTTTTATGCATTTGACGCAAACACCAAGGTTTGTGAAGTCAATGGAATCCAAAATCCCATCTGACACAAGACGCTCAATTCTCTTTTGAGAAATGTGACCTAGGCGCTTGTGCCATAATGCACCTGAATTATTATTTTCAATTTTATGCTTAGTACCACATGATTTCACATTCAGGGTTTCACTATAGTTAGCTATAGTATTCAGCATATACATATTGTTATTTAACATAAGTGAACCAGTTCCAATAACATTTGAATTTAAAGACAATTGAACCGAATTGTTTCCAAATGAACAACAATATCCAAATTTATCCAAATAAGAAACAGAAATTAAATTCCGTCTAAAAGACGGTACAACAACAGTGTCTTTCAAATCCAAATTAAAACCAGTACATAATAACAATCTAAAATGCCCTATAGCTTTCACTTCTACCGATTTTCCATCGCCAACTAGATGTATCTTTCAACATAATTAGGCTTTCGGTAGCTCAGACAATCCTACATTGAAACACTGATGTTAGAAGTTGAACCGGAGTCTAACCACCAGGTGTTTCCAGGTACTAAAGTTAAATTGACCTCAGAATAGACCAAAGTAAGAAATGTACCTTTCTTAGCACGTCAAGCGTGATATTTTACACATTTCTTCTTTTGATGTCCAGTTCCTTTGCAAAAGTAACAGACATCATCCTGCTTCTATTTCTTTTGCACTGGACCCTTAGTAGCTTCATTCTTGGGATCTGAAGTGATTTTCCTTTTGCCCTTGTCTTTAGAGGTACTAACATAATGGGCACTTTTAGTCCTTTCCTCTTCTTGCACACAAAATGAAATGAGCTCATTTAGAGTCCATTTCTCCCTTTGACAGTTATAAGAAATCTTAAATTGACTGAATTGTGCAAGAAGGGAAAGTAAGACCAAATACATGAGTAAGTCTTCCGAAATCTCAAGCTTAAGGGCCTTAAGTTTTGAAGCAATATTGGACATTCCCATAATGTATTCTCTTATGTTTCCCTTGCCTTGATACCTCATGGAAATCAAGTTCTGTAACAGAGTACTTGTTTCCACCTTATCGCTCTTTGCAAAGCGTTTTTCAATCTCAGCAAGGAAAGCTTAAGCACTGTTTATCTCATCTGAGATAGTACACCTAAAGACCTCTGGAATGCCGCACTTAATGATCATTAAACTCATGTGATTAGAGCGATCCCACTTCTCATAATCCTTCCTCTCTTCAGAGGCACTAGATTCCGAAGGAGAAGGGGGTTGCTCTACTCTTAATAACAATTTCCATGTTCTCTTTCCAGTCCTTAAACTTTTCACCATTAAGGACCGAAACCGAATTCAAATTTGCAGATATAGAAGAAATTGACGTAGTTGATTCAGACAAAAGACAAAGAATTAAAATATGCTCACAACTTAAAATTATCAATGTGCTTAAACAATGGTATCTCCAAATAAAGATACCTAGTGCACCATTAAGATCAAGTGTTTGGACAGTGATATTAACTGCAAGTGGTACTCTTGTTGTAATGATCAAACATTTATAATAAGGCATGTCAACTGACGAATCCCTCTTTAGAGATTCATCAGTCACATGTATAAAAATTTAGAATTATAACATGTTTATCATCACAGGTGTGTATGATCTTCGGGCAAGTATCAGCTCTCCTTTGGGCCAACTAATACTCGCATGAATGATCACACACACTTACATCCAATATTCCTCATAAGTTATATTCATGAGAGAGGTCACTTCTTTCACTTCAATTGGCTCACTTGAAATAGCAGACAACTTAATGGACAACCAAACAACAATTAAGGTTAATGCACAAAGATACCAAAGCCCTACAAATCTTATTGTACTCTCGCTTGGGTGAGGTACTCTCTCTTGGGCTCAATGGAAGATAAAGCTTGTGTTCAGTTCTCGCTTGGGCGAGGTACACTCGCTTGAGTGAGGTACTCTCGCTTGAGCGCAATAGAAGTCAATGCTTCTGTTTGGCTCTCGCTTGAGCGAGCCTTATATCGCCCGTACACTCGCTTGGGCGAGCTATCGCTTGGGCGAGGATCTTCTCGCTTAAGCGCAATAGAAGCCAATGCTTATGTTTAGCTCTCGCTTGGGCGAGGCACTCTCGCTTGAGCGAGAGCACTGCGACAGAACACGAACATTGCGATTTCTGCATCGCTGTTCTCCGAAAAATGACCCCAAAAATTCAAGAAAATACATTGATTCATTTCGAATCTATGTATACATATTGAAAGAATGAATTTGTATCATTATAAATTCAATTGCACAGATAAATCATTAAACCCTAAATTAATCCAAATTTTGGGGAAGAACAACAAAAAACTAATTTCACACATGAATCAAATTAGGGTGGCTCTGATACCACTTGTTGGAGATTATCCATCTATAATCCATAGATTGAATGCAAAAGTCCTTATGATCATGACTTCGTTCCGATAACCTAATGTTTATGCCCATACATAAACCCATATGGAACGACCATGAGCCAGACCGAAGAAACCCCAATTGATTTCATGGTGAAGATGAAGAACATACATTGATTAGCCATTTGGAATCTCGAAGGTATGAGGGTGTGATGATCTTTCAGATGTCAGAGCACTTGATGGTTTTCCTTATGCTTCTCTAGAGGGGAATGAGAAATGCCAAAGATTAAGAGAGTGATGCTGATGAGGAGATGTTATGTATGTATTGTGATGGATGTCCTTTCTTTGCCTTATGGACAAATCCCTTTATTTCACTTTTAATCACCTCATCCACTCAACAAAACCTATTGCTCTATAAATGGGGACCATAACCCACAAAAGTAACAGTGAAGCGGTTACTACTTAAGTTGCAATAATTCTGATTCAGTCCCTTCATCAAATCAGAAATTGCCTGAAGGCATCTACACTTATATTATTTCATGACACATATGCCATTAGCCACCAAATTAATTCTTGAGGATCATTTTATATTTTGGCTAACTAAAATAATGGAACACAATTATAGAATTATATTTGTGACCCATAAATTGTCAGAAATTATAACAATGATTCCAAGTAAACCTAAATTGTACTATACAAAAACTCGGGGTACTCTGCTTATTATCAATAAAAAATAATTAAATTATTTACTAGTACAATGTACAGATGAACTTTCAATCTTATATATTATCCTCAATGAGACTTCTAGGAAATTTCCTTCATGTCTAAATAATTTAAGGAGGGGATCTATCAACTTTTTCTACCTAATGTTATTCCAACTTTCATTTTTTGGTAACTTATGATATTTTTGAGAAAAATTATATTTTTCTACTAAACTCTCATACTAATCCTCATATCTACAATAAAATAACATATGTTACAATGTGATTTTTTATTTAGTAATGATTGGTTTATAAGTGATATGTATCACTTTCTTATGAGTGAGTAAAAGAATTAGTAAGAAGACGTAATAGTCAGATATACCATTATTCTACTTCTAATGTTAAAGTAATAATAATATAAACACTTCTATACAATAGTTATATTTATTGTACTTTATTTATCTTTAGAATTCAATTATGGTTAACCAATGTATTGGGGAACCAATGATAGTGAAGAAGTAAGTAATCGAAACAAACCTAAAATTAACGTCTGACAATATACATTCAGAGAACTTTGAAGATATCATTTGTATAGACATTTAAATGATTTAATTCTTAATTCTAACATATATTTTAATTTTACGGTTTAGGTATAATGTTGCAGTAACTTCAATTTATCATCGAACAGATTACAATAAAGGAAAATCATCTTCAAATATTTATTCCTATTTGTAATGGTTGGTATCACATAACATAAAGGACTACTTAAAACTATTTCACATTGTAAATTTTTAAATTACTTTCATATTCATTGTACATCTAACATGTGCATATAAATTTTAATTATGAAGCACCAAAGTATCATGTAACAAATATTTTAAATGTAAATTCATATCTAAAGGGTGATTTAAATAGTCTTTGTAGCATTATTATTTAGGTCATATTAAATATGGGTTATTTTCTATATGGAAAAGATTTAATAAGACATTTGTTTCCATGATGATGATCTACTTGCTAGAAGAAATGATAATTTAAAGATAATGGGAGATTTATATTTGATTTAATTTTGTCGAATTTAATAAAGCATATTGACAAAGGTAAATTCAATATCTGATTATTCAAAGATCCACATAGAAACAAAAGATTAGAATCTTACATCTCATTATTTATAATTAGAAAGCAACATGAAGAGAGTATTCACAATTCAAAACACCACAACAATTAAGAGAGGCAATTTAATGACCATAATTATAAGGAAGAAGCATAAACAACTTTTATTTTATCTTCTTCATATAACTATTTCTCTATGTCTAGACTCATGTTGTCTATGACTTGTGTCTAGACATGTCTCACTAGTTTTTTTAACTTGTTAGGATTTGTTTATGCCCTTTGATATTATAAGATAAAAAAATAGTTTTTCCATCTTTTATTGAATGTCATAATTTGGTTATTATAGTGATTTATTCATGTAATTTTGCTATTATATTTTAACATCTCATTGGTACACAGGGATGCATCAGAGGAGACCGCCATATCATATCTGTAATAATTGAACATAAATCCTAATTCATGAGAGTAGTCTTAGGTGCTAGAGGGTTACATTGTGTTGCCATTGAGTGATTAGTTGATGGTGGAAAGAAACGGTTTGCTTGAATCCTATACGACGAGAGTATGTATTCACTTCAATCAAATACGAGCATGTAATTAGAGAGAGCATTATCTATTATTAGACAATTCACCTTCATAACTTAACGTTTTGTAAAATAAGGCAATAAACTAAGATTCATGAACCTCAAAGTGGATCAAATTAGTAACCTTCATCCAGCAAATTTATTATCTTTATAATATCTTATTTTTCTTTTCCTTTTTCTTTTTTTTTCTTACTTTATTTATCTTTATCCATTTGTACAAATCTATCTCTAAGTTTTCAAAATAATTTAACATATGTGATTAAAATGAATTTACGATTTTTATAATAACGATCTTTTTATTATTTAACGAAAAAACCATACGATTGTCACATTGAACGCATAACCCCTTAATAATCATTATTTATGGATAGACGTTATATTTTGGAACAACAATATATTCATTGATTATGATTAAATTTGTGTGAAAATGATGTTAACCAAACAAAGTACCACAAATCATTAATAAATTATTGGGAAAATAGAATATGGTCTCTATTTTATTAATTCCTCCCACTTTTTTTAAAGAGTAAACATTCTTAAAATCAACAACCATGCATAAATCATAGACACATTCAAAGACTGATAAATAAAATACATTTAAAGATTGGACCATGACTAATTTCTATGCTTAAGCATAGAAAACCTGAAAGACAAAGGTGACAATGACATATCAATCCAATGAGACTCCTGAAACATTATTTGTGAAGAATGTGATTCTTCAAGGGAAATAAGGGTCATGCCCAAGGCCACTTGAGTGATTATAACTTCCAAATGGAAGCATTACATTACCTCTCCTATTGGCTGAGTTAGAAGATCAATCATGCCTCTACATGGCACCTATATTGGTATGTGTCATCCCTTGGTTATGACCTTCCACAATTACCCTTTCTCCATTCAAAGTTTATGTTCTATTAGATGTCACACCTACTCCATGTTGTGGTTGGTCCCTACTTTAGTATCATTAAGATCTTTTAGATTTTGGTTTGTCACCAACAAGAAATAATTCTTATCAACAGTATCAACATTGTGAACAATGCTCCCAGTACCCAAGCATTGGAACATGAAAAGCTCCATTTCTTTTTTTTTTGGACTCATCTCGTGCTTTCTTCAATTGGTCATGGACTTTCTGGAAAAATTGGTTCAGAAAGCTTTCTTGAGATCACATATTTATCTTTTGATCAATCTCATATATTATAAAGAACCTCTTGATCAACCTTTGAACCTCCGAATGAAATAGCCAAACCCTAGGTTTAGTTTCATTTGGACCATATATGATGCCACATGCTTGGACTCTATATAAGGTGCTTATCTCATGAAGGTTCTTATTCATACCAACTTTCCTTACTTTGTTTGTTGCCTTTCTCTTAGATTCATTGACTATGTATGTAGGCTTCATCTTATTTCTAGATAGGGTGGTAAAAGGAAAATGAGAAAGTAAGGATCAAGAGGAAAATGTTATTTGTTGTGTTTTTCTTAGAGTAATAGCTATGTTATTTATAAGTAGACCTAAATTTTACTATACCAAAACTTTGGATACTAGGGTTATTGTCAATAAAAAATAATTAAATTATTTATTAGTACAATGTAAAGAGGAACTTTCAATCTTATCTATAATCATCAATGAAACTTTTAAGAAATTTCCTTCATGTCTAAATAACTTAAAAGGAGGGAATCTATCAACATTTTCTACCAAATGTTATTCCAACTTTCTATTTGTAGTAACTTATGATACTTCTAAGGAAAATTATATATGCTTCTACTAAATTCACCTAATAACTCTCGTATCTACAATAAAGTGATATATGTTATAAGGTGATACTTTATTCAGTAATGACTGATTTATAAGTAACATATGTCACTTTCTTATGAATAAGTAAGAAGATTAGTAGGAGGACGTAGTAGCCGGATATACCATTGTTTTACTTCTAATGTAAAAATAGTAATATTATAAACACTTCTATACACTAATATATATTTATTGTACTTTATTTATCTTTAGATTTCAATTATGGTTAACCAATGTATTAGGGAACCTATGATAGTGAAGAAGAACTAAGTCATCGCCACAAACCTAAAATTAACAGCGATCAATATACATTCAAAAAACTTCGAAGATATCATTTGTATAGACATTTAAATGATTTAATTCTTAATTCTAACATTTAATTTTAATTTTATGGTTTAGGTATAATTTTGCAGTAACTTCAATTTATCATCCAACTCATTACAATAAAGGGAAATCATCCTCAAATTTTTTTCCTATTTGTAATGGTTGGTATATCACAAAATATAAATGACTACTTAAAACTATTTCACATTGTAAATTTCTAAATTACTTTCATATTCATTGCACATCTAACATGTCTATATAAATTTTAATGGTGAAGCACCAAAGTATCATGGAACCCATGACAATATAGTAGGACCAAATCATCCCTACATTCCTGAAATTACATTAGTGAGTACATGTAAATATGGGTTATCTGCTATATGGAAAAGATTTAATAACACATTCGTTTTCATGATGATGATCTACTTGCTAGAAGAAATGATAATATAAAGATAATGGAAGATTTATATTTGATTTAATTTTGTCGGATTTAATAAATCATATTGACAAAGGTAAATTCAGTATTTGATTATACAAAGATGGACATAGAAAAATAGAAGATTAGAATCTTACATCTCATTATTTATATAATTAGAAAGCAACATAAGGAGAGTATTCACAATTCACAACACCACACCAATTAAGAGAGGCGATTTAATGACCATAGTCAAAAGGCAGAAGCAAAAACATTTTTTATGTTATCTTCTTCTTATAACTATTTCTCTATGTCTAACTCATGCTATATTTGACTTCTTCCTAGACATGTCTGACTAGTTTTTTTAGTTGTTAGGATTGGGTTATGCCCATTGATATTATGAGATGAAAAAATAGTTGTTCCCATATTTAATCGAGTGTAATAATTTGGTTATTATAGTGCCTTATTTATGTAATTTTGATGATCACATATTTACATCTCATTGGTACACTGGGAAGCACCAAGAGGAGACCCAAATATCATATCTAAAATAATTTAACTTGAATCATAATTGATGAGAGTAGTCTTAGGTATTAGAGAGTCACATTGTGCTTCCATGGAGCAATTAGTAAATGGCGAAAATAAAGGGTTTGTTCGAATCCTATACGATAGGAGTATGTATTGACTTCAATCGAATACAGACATGTACTTCGAGAGAGAACAATGACTATTATTGGACAATTCTCCTTCATAACCTCAAGTTTGGTTGAAGAAGGCAATGAACTAAGATTCATGAAAGTCAAAGTGGGTCAAATTGGTAACCAATATCCAGCAAATTTATTTTCTTTATATTATCTTATTTTCCTTTGCCTTTTTCTTATTTTTTCTTATTTTATTTATCTTTATCTATTTGTTCCAAAATATCTCTTTGTGTTTAAAATAATTAAACATAAGTAATTAAAAAGTATTTATGATCTTTATGGTATTGATCTTTTTATTGCTTGAAGATAAATCCATACATTTGTGATATTGAACGCATAACCCTTTCATAATCATTATTTATGGATGGATATTTTCTTTTGGAACAACAATATGTTCAATAATTATGATGAAATGTGTGTGAAAATGATATTGACCTAAAAAATTACCACAAATCATTAATAAATTAATGAGAAAAATACAATAGAGTCTCTATTTTATTAATTCCTTCCACTTTTTTAAAGAGTAAACATTTTTAAAATCAACAATGACAAAGCATAAACACATTCAAAGACTAAGAAATGAAACACGCCTAAAGATTGGACCATGACTAGTTTCTATGTCTAAGCATAAAAAACCTGAAAGACAAAGGTGACAATGACATATCAATCCAAACAGACTCCTAAAACATTATTTGTGAAGAACATGGTTCTTCAAGGGAAAGAAGGATCATGCTCAAGGCCACTTGAGTGATTATAATCTCCAAATGGAAACATTGCATTACCTCTCCCTCTTGTTGAGTCAGAAGACCAACCCTGCCTCTGCATAGCACCTATATTGGTCTGCACGATCCCTTGGTTAAGACCATCCACAATTATCCTTTCTCCATTCAAATTTTCTGTTCCATTAGAAGACACACCTATCCCATGTTGTGGTTGGTCCGTACTTTTTTTCCCATTAACACCTCTCAGATTCTGGTTTATCACCAACAAGAAATAATTCATATCAATAGTGTCAGCACTATGAACAATCCTCCCAGAACCCAAGCAATGGAACATGAGAAGCTCCATTTCTTTCTTTTTGTTCTCATCTCGTGCTTTCTTCAATTGATCTTGGACCTTTCTGAAGTTTTGCTTCAGAAAGCTTTCTTGAGTTAACATATTTTTCTTTTGATCAATCTCGGACATTGCATAGAACCTATTGATCACCCTTTGAACCTCCGAGTGAGATGGCCAAACTTCTGGTACAGTTTCATTTGGACCATATATGATGCCACATGCTTGGATTCCGCATAGAGTACTTATCTCCTGAAGCTTCTTCTTCATACCAACTTTCCTTACTCTGTATGTTGCCCTTCTCTTAGATTCATCGACTATGTATTGAGGCTTCATCTTATTTCTAGATAGGGTAGTGCAAGGAAAATGAGAAAGAAAGGATCAAGAGGAAAATGTTATTTGTTGTGGTTTTCTTAGAGCAATAGCTATGTTATTTATACATATGATTTGAGGTAAACCTAAATCAAAACTTTGGGTACTATGCTTATTATCAATAAAAAATAATTAAATTATTTATTAGTTCAATGTATATAGATGAACTTTCAATCTTATCTATTATTTTTAATGAAACTTCTTGGAAATTTCCAGGTGTCTAAATCACTTAAGGAGGGAATGTATTATCTTTTTCTACCTAATGTTACACCAACTTTCTATCTGAGGTAACATGATATTTCTAAGGTAAAATTTAGTATAATTTACCAAATTGAATTTGAAAATAACGTTACTTTTTACTAAATACATAATAAATATTAAAAATAATTTAAAGCTTTTTCCTAATAAAATTGGAAGTTATGAGAAATCCATATTTGCATATTTGTGCAATTTAGTTGAAAGCCATTAATGATATATTAATTATTTATTATTTATAAATTTATGAAAAAAACAATCAATGTTACTACTTTTGAAAATATTACACAAGTAATTCTACATATATATTTGTGTCATTAAATTTTTTTTTACAGAGATTAATTATATTAAAACCTAAAGAATGAATAATAAAATATTTTTACCATTATATAATTTATAGGTTTATTTTTAAATTTATTTAGCTATATTGGTCAATGGATAATAACTACTACCAATAAAACATAAATATGTACATATTTATATTAAATTATTAAATGAAAATATATGAAAACAATTTTGTTAGAAAATTAATAATATAATATAGATTTTAGATATATGTGATACATTACAATTTTTTGATATAGCAGTTTTCCATCAACAATATTCATTACATAATAAACTATCTTTACATTATATTAAATTATTATAGATATCTTTTTTTGAAGGGGAAATTCATTAAATGAAAAGAGTTACACCAAAGGAAATTGAGGTTTGTTGAAGATGATAATATTTAATTACTAAATTCATGATGGATTATAGATATAACTAAAATTAATTAGTAACAATAAATATAAAAAGAAGCTTACATGATTAGACTATATATAAAATTTGCAGTTATTTTTTCAATATAAATTATTATGTTGTCGGTAAGAAATTCATTTTATATTTTACTATATAATTTTATTTGATTGTCTTCATTGCTAAAAATGATATCTATATAATAGTTAAACCATAATCAGCAAGATAAGACAAATAACTTGATAAAATAATATATGACTAACAACATATGGTTTAGAAATTTTTAAACTTGAATGATTAATGACATCATGAAAAAAATGTTAAAATTTACATCTCAAACTAATCTTTTGTTGCTCATTGAAATTCATAGTTTAGAATTTTTGGACGAAAAATACATATATTATGAATACATACATAATCTCTTTATCAAGTATAAAATTGTTACGAACTCAAATAAAGTCATATCATTATAAGCAACATTAATTATCATCTATATGTATAAGAGAATATTACCCATTATGTATAATTTTTAAAATGACAACACAAATTTTACTATGTTTATTTATATAAACTATAAATTAAAGAAATATTAGAGCTCCAACGAGTATTTCCATAAAGAGTTCATTTTGGTGTAGGTAAAAGAATTATATTTATTATTTCAAAAAGTATATCACTCTATGTGTTACTTTTATAATTTAAAAGTTAAATAATTAACTATTTTTCTAGTCAACAACAATAAGTAACCCATAAAGTGATATACTTTGTGGGATATAGTTTAAAAGGTAAAAAGATAAAAAATTATTTAAATAAAATATTTTAAAAAGAAAGTGGGAGCAGCTGACCCACCTACCCTTTAATCACCCCCCTGATTATAGGTACATGTTAGAAGTTACAAATTCATAATATGAAATGAAGAATTATTCATTGGATAAAAACTTCATTGTTATGATCTAATTTGAAGTAATTTTTATATTATTTAAACTGGGAGCAAGTTAGTAATAAAATGTAAAATATGTAGTGCATTTAAGGAGAGACAAAACGTGTCTTATAGTGTCAAATCATCAACATATAATAAAACAAAAATAAGCATAAATATATTTATAGAGAATATGATTAATGCAAGTACATGTTCCTGTATTCAAATTCATGTGGTCAAGGTAATTAAAGGTATTAATCGTATAATAGGCTGCATGTTAAGTAAAAACATGTCTATATATAATGATAGGTGGCAATAAATTAAGATTGTAATATATATATTATTAGTATAAAAATTTAAACACGGTTATTGCATTATCCACCATTCATTTACATTAGTTTTATTTAAAAGTTAATGATGATTAAGACGAATAATAGATGATGCAGTAACAGTGTAAAAAACTTTTATGTTTTCAGTGTATACATCTTTTTCTTATAATTTAATGATCTTTCTAACATAAAAATAAATATTATTAATCTATCAACATTATTTTATATTATTAAATATATGATTCAAAACTATTAAATTAATTTTAATTTTTGTAATAAATGTAAAAAAAAAAGTAAAAATTAATGTGTACATATTGTTTATAATTATTTAAGAAATTTCCTTAAAAGAGCAAAATAATATAGATTTATATATCAAATAAACAATTAACGTTATTATGTCTATATTTAATAATTTTTGCAACATTGTAGAACTGTAGGTATGATAGTTAGCATTACAAGAACCCAAATTATTAAATTAGACGTTTTATTAGAAAATAAGATAAATATCTTTATATAATTGTTGAGAGCAATGTTATTAATATCGTAATCAAAGTGATCAAGGTACGTACTAATATAATGGTATAGTATTTTAACCAATAGTTTACTATTTACACTGAATATCGATGAAATTAGATATAAATATATATTATAATAACACTAATCCTAAAAAACTAATAAAAATTGTGATAAATAGGATTATTTAAATATTTGTTAAAATAAAATGTGCAACTTTCTGGTATATTATGTTTTAGAAATATAAATAAATGTAATAGGTTTTTATTCTCCACCATAATATTTGGATAAAAGTTAAGTTACTCTAATACAAATTTTGAAAATTGTATATGATTTTGTTGTGCAATGACTCATATCTCTAGATAACAGCAATACAAGTTATGAGTTTGGGCTGATGTAAAGGGGTTGGGGTAGAAGGCTGTATATATATATATATATTAATGTTATGTAAACCTAATATAACAAGGAGAATAATAGTCAAACACTAATCTTAATTCTCTAATAAATATATAGTGGTAGCCGCTCAACGCTCCCGGGGACGTAGGGACAATTGGCCGAACCTCGTTACCAAACCTCTTGTGTTATTCTCTTGTCTATCTCCTCTTTACTATTTGATTATTCGCGTGTTCCCAACAATTGGTATCAGATGGCACTTAACCCAGGTGTCAAATTCGAGGTGGGAAAGTTTGATGGAACTGGTAATTTCGGATTGTGGCAAATGAGGATTGAGGATGTGTTGGCTCAACAAGGTCTATCAAAGGCGCTGCGTGAGAATAACCCAAAGGGTATGGATCAACTAGATTGGGAAGAGTTGAAGTAGAAGGCTGCGGGAACTATACGGTCCTGTCTATCATATGAGGTGATGTATCATGTTATGGATCTGACATCACCAACAGAGGTATGAGAGACATTAGAGAAGCGGTTCATGTCCAAGTCTCTAACAAATAAGTTGTATTTGAAACAGAGACTCTATGACCTAAAGATGCAGGAAGGTGCTGATTTGCAACAACATCTCAACAATTTTAATCAAGTGATCAATGACTTGTAGAAACTTGATGTGAAGGTTGATGATGAGGACAAAGCAATAATATTACTGTGTTCTTTGCCAAATTCCTATGAACACTTGGTGACAATATTGATGTACGAGAAGACTCAATCAAACTGGATGAGATCACATATGCACTTCTGCACCACACTCAAAGAAGACAGAATGTAGGTGAAGGGTCTCAAGGTGATGGTCTGTATGTGAAAGGGAGCCAAGCACATGGGAGGAGACAAGGCATAGGAGGTCTTGCCAAATGTAAAAGACCAAATTCCAGGGGCAGAACACCAGTAGAGTGCTATAAGTGCAAACAGACTGGGCATTACAAAAATGATTGTCCCAATGAATGGAGTCCTAAAAAGGCGGGTGGGGAAAGATGGAGTATCTACATCTTCAAATATTGCATAGAAAGATGACTTTGGTTACAATAGTGAAGTTGATCTACTATTTGTATTATCAAATCATAGTACAGATGAGTGGATACTTGACACTGGTTGTTCCCATCACATGACGCCAAATAGAGAATGGTTCACCACATACAGGGCAGGCAATTTTGGTTTCGTGTATCTTGGAAATAATAAAGCATGTGTGACTTTATTTGAGAGTTGAAGGAGATAATTTTGCTGAAGGTAATTTGAAAAAGTATATCTACAACAAAGACAAAAATTAAAAGAATAGAAAATTGAAAGTGCAAAGTGTCAAGAATTACATTATCAATGTTTTGCCTATGTTTTGATGAAGACAAGGAGTTAGTTAACGCTTGAAGATGTCTCAACAATCAACACGACAAGGGCTCAAGTAGTGATTTATTAGACTTAGGTTATAATTCTTTATCATCCTTTTAGAAGTCTAAGATGTTTGCCATAGATATTGAGTCTAGGTTAGGTAAACCTAGGTGTGAGTCTCACAAGACTTAATAAAGTAATTAATCCACTAAAATGAGACATCATTCTAGAAATATATGATAATTAGGTTCATGCATTTGAATACATTGATTTTGTACATTAAATGTATTATATTTGGAAATCTTGTATTACATGAGCATATATCATATTGGTAGTTCACCATGCATTAACAAGTTGAATTTTACACTGTTTAGTCGATTATAAATAGTGTTAATCGATTAATAGAATTGCACAGAATTGCAGTTTCAACAGAAAACTGAAAAACTGAAAACAAGTATTTTTAACAACCCGTTAATCAATTAAATGGGTACTTAGTCGATTAACTGGGACTTTAAACAGTTTTCTATTTAAAATGAAATCTCAGCATATGTGGCACAAGAATCCATACACTTTTACATCATTCTCTCTGCATATTTTCGAGTCACTCAATGTTATATCTAGGAGAAAATATTGCATGTTGAATTAGGAGAAAGATTAGATCATGCTAAGGCTTTACTTTGAAAAGCTTTCTTGCATCATTCTTGTGTTTCTTGAAAAGAAAAAGAGATAGTTCTTTATGATTGCATTTTCTCCCAAACCTCATGCATGAACATTCATATTAGACTAGGAAGTCTTGTGAGTTCTTGCTTAGTTTTTAGGCTTTGATCTTTATTGTAATATTCGATTATTAAGTACTCATTCATAACTCAAAGCATTGTTAATTCAAGGATTGGGAAAATCCTAGCTGCGGTTAGGTAAGGTGTTCTTCACACAAAGACTTGGAGGTCTTGGGATAAAGAGCGATACCTTGGCTGGGGCCGAATCGCGGTAAGAAAGGTTTTCTTGGAGGCGGTTTTGGGAAAGGTCAAATCAAGGGTGACGAAATTCTTTGGGTTCCAAGAAAGGAGCGTTCGAGTCTTCTAATTGGAAGCGTGTGTGTAACGTACATTGTGTTCTATAGTGAAGAAGGAAAATCTCTCAGATTAGAGGGGAAGACTGGATATAGTTTTGCAGTGGACAGTAAAACAAATCAGGATAAAATCTCTGCGCAATCTTTTCTATCTTTTTCTCTTTTATATTTCACGATGTTTTAATGCGAGTTTGGAGCTGATATTTTGCATGTTTATAACTTGCCATGTTCTTATTAATCTTGCATGAAAGTATCTGTTGTATATTTGTTTGTGTGTTGATTAAAAACTGTGCAAGTTGTTGTTCTGATCATTTTGGTTCTGTTTAGATTTAATCGATTAAGCCCACTGGTTAATCGATTAACTGTGCATTTTTCAGCAAGTGTGTAAAAACCAGAAAAGTGGAACTTGAACTCCGCCAAACCTATTCAACCCTCCCTTCTAGGTGTGCCTAGGCCACTGATACCTAACATTTGGTTTCTTTGGGGACAATGCAGGCCAAAGGATTTAGCTATAGAGCTGATGGGGACAGTAATATTCTTCGAGTATGCAAAGGTGCTCTGACTGTGATGAAGGGTAAAAGGAGTGCACGGAACACTTACAAGTTGTTAGGGAGAACAGTTGTAGGTGGAGTTGTTGGAGTGGCTGAAGAGATCTTAGTAGATTTAGACCATTGTGCTACAAAATTATGGCACATGCATTTGGGACACATGAGTGTGCATGACATGACAGAACTATGAAAAAGATGACTATTGAGGGGAGTCAGTAAATGCAAGCTAGATTTGTGCAAGTATTGTGTGCTTGGGAAACAGAAACGAGTTAGTTTCAAGGCTGGCCAACACGGGACTCGAGGCATTCTAGATTATGTCCACAGTGATGTATGTGGACCCACTCAGGAACCACCCCTAGGAGGTTCTAGGTATTTTGTTACCTTCATTGATGACTTTTCTCGCAAGGTCTGGGTATATTTTCTGAAGAATAAGTCAGAAGTCTTTGCCAAATTTAAGGTTTGGAAGGCAGAGGTAGAGAACCAGACTGGTAGGAAAATCAAATACATGAGGTCAGATAATGGTATGGAGTACAAAAACTCACATATTTAGAAATTTTGTGAGGAACATGGCATTTAGAGACACTTTTCACTAAAGAAGACTCCTCAGCAGAATGGTGGTGTAGAGAGGATGAATAGAACTCTTACAGAGAGGGCCAGATGTATGAGACTTAATGATGGACTTTCCAAAGGATTTTGGGTAGAGGCACTTAGTATGCCATGTTATGTCATCAATAGATCACCACGGGCTTCATTGGATGGTAAAGTTGTAGAAGAAGTATGGACAGGTAACCTAGTCAATTATAATATGTTACACATATTTGGTTGTTCTGCTTATGTACATGTACCCAGTGATGAACGATCTAAACTTGATCCTAAGTCAAAGAGGTATATCTTCATTGGATATACCAAAGGTGTGAAGGGGTTCAAGTTTTCAGAAAGGTGGTGTTGAGTGGAGATGTAGTGTTTGATGAAGATTTCATGATGAAACAGTCAGTTTTGACAAAGGTGTCCATGCCAAATGGAGAAACTTTGGGTTCAAATATGATTCCAGTGAGCAATGAAATGGTTCAGGTGAATAAAGGCAAGGAACCATGCACTAGTTCAAGTCAAGAACATGATGATTCTCAGGCAGAGAGTTCAGGTGTGCAGGAGTATCTACTTGCTAGAGACATGGATAGACGTCCTATCAAACCTCTAGAGAGATATGGCTTTGAGGATATGGCTTCAGTTGCTCTCCATATCAGTTCAGGAGATCCATGTAACTTTCAAGAGGCTATAAACTGGCAGGAGAAAGAACAATGGATGGGTGCCATGATGGAGGAGATGGAGTCTTTACAGAAGAACCAAACTTGGGAGCTTGTTCCATTGCCCCCAGACAAGCGTGCAGTTGGGTGCAAGTGGGTATACAAGAGGAAGCCAACAATATCAGAAAAAGAAGGGAAAAAGTTCAAGGTTCGTCTTGTAGCAAAAGGGTATTCACAGCAGAAGGGGATCGACTACAATGAGATTTTCTCCCCAGTGGTGAGACACACTTCTATCAGGGCAGTGCTTGCCTTGGTAGCCAGCTGGGATATGCACTTAGAACAGATGGATGTGAAGACTGCCTTTCTCCATGGTGAATTAGAGGAGAAAATTTACATGACACAACCAGAGGGGTTCAGTGCAGCTGGACAGAGTCACTTGGTTTGCAAGTTGAAGAAGTCTCTATATGGGTTGAAGCAGTCTCCCAGACAGTGGTACAAGCGGTTTGACACTTATATGTTGAAGCTTGGTTATAAGCGTTGTGAGTATGATTGATGTGTTTATGTGAGAAGCCTTGAGTTTATTTTTCTGTTACTTTATGTTAATGATATGTTGATTGCTGCTAGTCATTTAAGTGATATCAATGAGCTAAAAGTCATGTTAGGTAAGGAGTTTGACATGAAAGATTTAAGGGCTGCTAGGAAGATTATTGGGATGGAGGTTCACAAGGATAGGGGAGCTAGAAAACTATGGATCTCCCAGCAAAGCTATGTTGAAAAGATCTTAGAGAGATTTGATATGAGCAATGCTAAAGTAGTGAGCACTCCATTGGCAAATCACTTCAAGCTTTCCCTAGATCAGTGTCCAAAGACAAATGAAGAGAAGAAATACATGTCAAAGGTTCCTATATGCCAGTGCAATGGGTTGCTTGATGTATGATATGGTTTGTACTAGACTGGACTTGGCACAAGCAGTTAATCAAGTATACAAGTATATGTTGAAACTAGGGAAACAACATGAGGAAGCACTCAAATGGATTTTCAGATATTTGAAGGGGACTACAGATTTCGGTATCATGTTTGGCAGCCAACAGAGTAAGTCTTCATTTATTGGTTATGTTGATTCGGACTATGTAGGAGACTTAGATGATAGAAGGTCCACAACGGGGTTTGTGTTCACCCTTGCAAGTTGACTAATTATGTGGAGAGCATCAGTTCAATCTGTTGTTGTTATGTCCACAACTGAAGCAGAGTATATGGCAGCTAGTGAAGCTTCTAGGGAAGCCCTGTGGCTTATGGGGCTAGTAAATGATTTAGGCATTGAGCAAGGTGAAGTTCCACTGCATCGTGACAATCAGAGTGCTATCTTCTTGGCAAAGAACCAGGTGTATCATGCTAGGACCAAACATATTGATGTGGGATTTCACAACATCAGAGAGTTGGTAGCTTGTGGGCAGATACTATTGCAGAAGGTTTACACTTCAGAAAATGCAGTTGATATGTTAACCAAACCGGTTACCGTGGACAAGTTCAGGCATTGCCTGAGCTTGCTGAACATTCACTGATGCTGGACTATGGAGCGCCCCCAACCCAATGGCGGAAGATGGAGATTGATGATATTCGCCAAGGTGGAGATTGTTGTGCAATGACTCATATCTCTAGATAACAACAATACAAGTTATGGGATTGAGCTGATGTATTGATGTTATGTAAACCTAATGTAACAAGGAGAAGAATAGTCAAACACTAATCCTAATTCTCTAATAATACATAGTGGTAGCCGCTCAACGCTCTCGGGGACATAGACACAATTGATCAAACCTCGTTACCGAATCTCTTGTGTTATTCTCTTGTCTCTGTACTCTGTACTATTTGATTGTTCACTTGTTCCCAACAGACTTCCATAATTAAAATGAAAAGTAATTGGTAAAATTGATTTTAACCAATTTTGATTAATATGATTGTCGATATAATTATTATATTGTATCGGTTCGGGACCAATTTGCTGATTGAATTGGCTGGTACATTATAGTTTTCATAACTATTGTTTTGAGAGTGATTAATAATATTAACATTTAAAAAAACTAAAGTTCGACTAAATTTTTTTTTTAAAGTATAAACATATAAATTACGTTCACTTATAATTAATTGTACGTACTGATTAATAAAATAACTTTTATTCATTACAATGAAGTAATTATTTTATTATACCCTCATTATCAAATATTAGTAACATCTATATATAGAATATTGTCTTGACAAATCTGCCATGTCGAAAAACATGTTGACATTTCTTTATCCTTTCTTTTTCCACTCATGTTGAACACCAACACTGCTCAAGTTCTTTCAGAGTTATTATTCTAATACTTAACCTCAATTTCCTATTTTATTAGTATATTTTTCACTAAATGTTGTATATACCGATGAACACGTTCATGGCTCTAAAAAGAAAATTCAAGTTATTGGGAGACAATACCCTGCTGATTCTAGAAGAACAGATGCATGATATTACTAACAAAATCAAGTTTAAGCTGCATTAACTTCTGATTATCGTCCCATTTGTTTTGGCGTTTCTCGTATGACCTTTTATAAACAACATCGATTATGCCCTTGTCGTCTTGCTTTCTCTTCAACTTCGCTACTTTTATATATCAATCTTTTCTTAGAAGTGATGAAAATGAATCCTTCAAATCTTCAATGTAAGTTGTTTCCAGTGGATGAAAATGATTGTTTGGTTCAATGTGTTGTGGTCTATATGGACCGTGAGGGATGAAGCGATATTTATGGAAAAATAAGCGAGTTTTGTTTACTTAATAGATAGGATTCATACTAGATTTTGGATTTGATTTTCTTCGTTTGTAAATTAAAAAAATTATTTCTTAATCTTCTTTTGTATTTGGTGGACATTTCTTATGTTCTCTTTAACACAATTTTTCTTAGCGAAAAACTCACATTTGCAATCTTTTACTACCAATTTGGACTTTAAATTTTCGAGGATTAAATTGATATTCGTGAAAATTTGTAAGGAATAAAGTGATTATTCACTCTAAATTTAAAGAACATGGATTATATATATATATGAGAAGAGAAAGTTTTTAATTATTAATAATAAATTTAGCTATCATTTAAAGTTCATGTAGTAAGGACTCTATCATGTATATATATGTATAGAAAATGATTCTAATGAGAACCATTCTAATATAAGAAAAAATAACAATTAATATCATTTGAGTCGTTAATATTAAAAGATTAGTGCACATAACTTTTTTAAGGATGATATGATCATTATCTATTTTTTAATTATAATCATTTATGTACATTTGTATGATACTGATTTTTGATCTCATAATTTTTATATAAAAATTATTCTTACTGTAGTCATTTTCATGTATATTTATGTATATAATTGAGCGTGTTCATGTACTTAACCAATCAAGATTTTTGGCTTAAGTTCAGCTTATTTATTTAACGGACTAAATTTATAATTCAAATTTAATTTCATTAGATGATGAACCAAATTTATCAAACTAAATAACAAATTAAGTTCAAATAAATATCAAGTTATTTCAATTTATTTTATTAGAAGTGTTACCCATATATGTTTATGTCATTAAGAATCCCTGAACGTCTTTTACTAATTACATATGCAAAAAGGCGAAAGCAAAAGTCAACTAGCTCAATGGATGAAGGTGCAGCTAGTTAAAGTGATTGACATGGTTTAAATTTTGAATATAATTTATTTAAATAATTTTAAACTATTTATACTTAATATTATAAAGGAAATTAGTAATCAGACAACACATTTTTATATTTTTCTATTTTATATATACTAAGAATTTGTTTTATTTTAATAAATTTGATATTATAAAGAATATTAAAGTTCTAGCTTAGTGACTAAGAATTAGTTAGTTTGAATTCAAAAAATAACTGGGAGATATGGTTGTGTATATTATTATTCCCAACTCAATAAGGTGTGAGTATTGTATGTTGGGTCGCATAAAAAATAATATTATGAATAATACTTCCACAAATAAAAGTTATAAAGAATAAAATTTTAAAAATAAAAATATGAGTGATAATGATAATCTAATTTTAGAGATATACTATCATGTAAATTTAAAATATAAATTACTAGCGAAAGTAAAGTAGGAATTAACTAATTTACATAATCTATTAGTCAATTATGTTTCTTCATAGGAAACGTATTTTGAAAGGTATGACGTTAAATTTTTTAATTCGATGAATTTTAATATTATGGATAATAATTTCATATATAAAATTTATATACATCAATTTTTTTAGAATATATAGACTTGTTATGAATAATATTAATAGATTTAATTTCAAAGAAATGATAATATATGTTTAGAATATAAAATTATTAGTGATGGTAAATAATGATAAGTTAATTGAAGTCATTTAATTGTTATCTGACAATTTTCTGAAAGCTATTAATGATATTTTTTATATATTTCATCACATTTTGGTAAGGAATTAATATTTTTTGAAATGTATGACCGTCTCTTCTAATAAGTATCTCCCTCAAGAATTGAACTTTTGACCTTTTTATCATCACAAAGATTCAGTTGGGCTTTAAATCACTAGATTAATGCATTAGATACCTCTTATATGTTATTACTTTTTAAATAGTAGAAACCTATATAATTATTTAAGTATTATATATGAATATCACTTAAAATTATTTAATTTAATATTAGATTTATAATTAAGATAATTTTAAAGTTACTAATAAAATGAGAAAAAATTATAAATCAAAAGTGTATATAATTAATTTAAAATAAATTAATAATATATTTGATATTCATGAATCAAATTTAAAGAATCATTTAATGTTATTACATATTATTAAATAATGTTTGCATCAATTAAGGCAAGATAGTTAATACGATAAAAACTAAGATAGTAAATTAACAATGCATTTATAAAATAACAAAAGTTTAATGCTTCAATTCTTATGAACGATACTTGTTATAATGAATAGTTATGAACCTTAAAATTGATTACTTTTTCCGTAAGATGAAAAAATATTTTTGATAGGGGCAACAAAAAATAAGATATGAACATATTTGATGAATAAAGTAATTATCATTTGCCAATCTGATGAACTATGTTCTTCCACTGTATTATTAAAGATTAAATATATGACAGTATTTAGTTGGAAAATTGCTTTGATATTTAAAAGAGAGAAAAGTCTGTAAAAACATCCTAAAATTTAAGTATTTTGCAAATAAATGTTATAATTTATTTTTTTCCCAAAAACTTTAACTATTGATGAAATTGATCTCTATATAAGGATAATGTTAAATTAAAAGCAATGGAATTTTTAACTCATGCATTTTTTAATCTCGACTATTTATTTTATTTTTGTATATATACCAATATTATAGTATTAATCACTTTTAACTCTATAATTTGTTAGAAATTCATAATTTCTAATTAAGGTGAGCGTCATATATTTAATACAATTATATTGACTATTTATTTTGGATTACAAAATAAGTGATCTAATTTCTGATAACACATGGAACTTCTAAAATTGATAACGGATATGAGCTTAATGAGTGAATACCCAAACGGTTGACCTATAGGGGATCATGGGAATCTTATAAGTTAACTCATAATGAACGGTTATGGTTCTCAATACACAAAATTACAAATAGTTTTCACCTCTCCCCATCAAAGAGAAAACGAAGGTCTCAAAAGGAATTCAGGATTTGGTTGAGGAAGATCGTCATACCAAAACTCTCTCAAAATGTATATCAAATGAGTATATCAGAGAACATGGATTCAGGGATTCAGGTATGACTTTGTATCCTTGTTTTATATTATGTGTGAGAATCATGAGATTCAAGATCCAAGGATTGGTATTGCACCAATCATCAAGAAATAAATATCTAACAAGTGGTATCAAAACATTGGGTTCTAAATTTTATGGTCTTCCATTAAAGATGTTTTCCCTTAATTTTTTATGAACCCTAATTTTTTAAATTTTGGGAATTTTATGCTTCTGCTATTGTTGGTTATGAAAATTGGGTATTTAAGAATAATGATAATAACTTTTATCCGCTTCCGCTTATTTGAATAATGAGTAATTTGTATTATGAATCCTTACAACATGTGTTGAAATATGTATTCATATATGTGCATAAAAATTGTATTAATTTTTATGACTTTGTTATGCAATATGTATATTATATGTGCACTAATGACTTACTGTTGGACATTGACTTTTATCACTTTACAATTTTGAAATTTGATGAAGTATATGTATAAGGTATATATGAGTTAAGTCGTGTTTTATCTTTTATACATATACAATATGAAATTCATGGTCTTGTATATATAATGTGAATTAAAATATATATATATATACATATGTAATTTTTCCGACTTGAGATTGATGTGATGTCTGAAATTACTGATAAATGTTAATATATATATAATGGTTATGGTTAATGCTTAAAATTGTATATATTTTACTATGTTAGTGTGAGAAAGTGTATATATATAGTGTTATATATATATATATATGTGTGTGTGTGTGTGTGTTTTAAGATATGTATAATCATATTCTATTTGAAATTTCGATAATAATTTGCATCTATTTTTTATGCATTTCAATCTGGATCTATTTTGCATTTGATTAAGATTGCATCCATTTTATGGGTTGATATATATGTAATATATCTTTTTTTATTTGGAACTATATTGTGGGATTAGATTTGTTAATCATAAAAGATATCAAATCTGAAGGTTTTAATTCCAAGATTATATATTTTTTATAATGGACTTATATTGTTTATTTTTTGTATGATAATTATTTTGAATTAGTTGATGCAATATGTTGTCAAATTATCCTCTATTGTGGAAGTTGATTAAAACTATACAAATGAGTATGAGATTATTTATGCAAATTGTGTTCGGCCCAAAGGAAGATACAATTTGGCCAAATAATAATATACTTGTGATGATAAATATGTAACAAATATAAAGTTTTTTTATGTGAATAATAGTCGGTCCAAAGAAAGGCTATTGTTTGACAGAACTAATTGTTAACATTTGATCATTACGTTGAGAGTATCACATACAAATTAATTTATCTGTCCAAAGACTAGAAATTGATGTTATGTTAGGTATGTTGTCATGAGTCTATTATATGAACATATCTTGTTTTATACTTTTGTATATATTACTTGACTTGTTTATTTAAATGATTGCGACAATTATGGTTTATTACATTGGTTGGTGGCTGATTGCGTTATTAAGTGGTTGCTATTATTGAAGCATTGTTTCTATTTGGATTTGGATAGTTGGCACTGTCATGTTTAATAATGTATAAAATGATAATATTTTTTTATAGAAAATTTAAAAGGACCATCAGTGGAATTCAAAATGCAATATTTGTGATGAGAATGATGCAATGCTACCAATAAGTTGTAATTAATATATGTATTTATTGTGGATATAAATAATATATGTTTTGGATTAAGTGTTGAATCAAACTCAACTAAATGACTTTTTTATTTTGGAAAATAAATTTTTTTGACATTTTAAGTGAACCTATTAAAAAAAAGTCGGCCAATGGCATCTTTTATGTGAAATGTTTGAAATAAATGTCAAATGCTAGTGCGTATATGTATTCATGCAAGTATTAATCAGCCCAAATGAAGATTATTAGTTGGCCAGATTATATATACACATATTATGGTAAACATGTTATTACTATACGGTTGCATATGTGAATGATAAATCAATTCAAAGAAGAGTTTATTATTTGACATGCATTATGATCAATGTTTGACCATCATAAACTAGAGTACCATTAGTGATTGATATAAAATATCAAGTCAATTATATGTTTGCATTTTATGCGAATAGTGATCGACCCAAAGGAAAATTACTATTTGGTCCAAATTACAAACATATTTGTAGCAATAAATATGTGATAATTATATGGCTTTCCATGTGAATAGTATGTCGGTCCAAAGAAAGGCTTATTATTTGACAGTACTGATTATCAATATTTGATTACTACATTTAGTGTATCACTTTCAAGTTAATTTTTTTTCCATAGACTGAATATTAATGTTGTGCTAGGTAACTCGTGATGTGCCCCGTTATCATTTGAATTTAAGCATTAAAGTTGAATATGAGTTTAATTGCAAGAATGATTGCAATTTGTTTTATTCTTTTACTAGTGTTGCAAATATTTTTGCTAAAATTAAGAACATCTCATTGTTGAATGGGACAAACTTTAAGGTCTATAAGGAACTCGTAGAAATTATTCTCGACTATATCGATTTAGATCTGACACATCAGGTAGAGAAACTCATTTCTACTCCGGAAATCCTCGATAAAGTTAAAATTGAGAAAAGAGAACACTCTAACCTATGTGCGTAACGATCGTGAAATGCTCTTTTCTAGAAGCGTTTTTGGACTCTATTTTTTAGGGTCAAAGTGTAAGGAAATTCGTTGAAGAAACATAATATTTTTTTGCCAAAAATTAAAAGGCGGAGACGAGTAGCTTTTTGGCTAAACTTATCTCCATGAGGTATAAGACAAATGGAACATAATGGAGTACATTATTGAGATGTCTAATCTCGCATCAAAACTCAAGTCATTTATGTTAGAGCTTGGTGATAACTTGCTCGTGCACTTGATTTTGATCTCACTTCCTACACACTTTGGGCAATTCAAAGTGAGTTAAAACACTCAGAAGGACTATGTACAAGTGAAAGAGAGACTGTAGAGAGATATGACTGAAAGTGCTCACTTAGCTATGACCTCTCCGAATTGAATAAGAAAAGAAAGAACAATAAGGATGATGTGAAATGGTTATTTATGTTTTCCTTAGAGAATGTGAAATTGTTTTGCGATATACTATGTCAGGCAAATGTAGCATGAAGGGTGTTGTTGAGCGATTAAACTGAACTCTTAAGTATATGGTGAGAATTATGACTAGTCATTCTTCTTTGCCAAAGTCTCTTTGGGGGAAAGCTTTAAAGATAATAGTTTACATCCTTAATAGCATGCAGAGTAAATCAGTTAACAAAACCTCATTGAACTTCTATCAAGCCATGAGAAGTTCTAACTCTCAAAAGTGGGTCGATGACATGAAGAATGAGATAAAGTCTATGCATGATAATGACGTTTGGGATCTTGTCGAATTACCTGAAGGTGTGAAACTCATTGATTGAAAATGGATATTTAAAGCCAAAAGGGATTTGAAGGGTAATATTGACAGATATAAAGCTCGTCTAGTTGCTAAATGCTTCACTAAGAAAGAAGACATTGATTATAAAGAAACATTCTCTCCAGTATCTTCCAAGGATTCTTTTTTAATAATATTGGCACTAGTAGTTCATTTTGATTTAGATCTATATTAGATGGATGTTAAGATTGTGTTTCAAAATTGTGACACTAAAGAAACGATCTATATGGTGCAACCAGAAAACTTTGTGTTAGTTGGCTAAAAGTCAATGGTATGCAAATTAAAGAAATTCATCTATGACCTTAAACAAGCTTATCGCCAATGGAATCACAAGTTCCATCAAGTTATTACCTCATATGGTTTTGAGGCAAATAAAATTGATGATTGTGTGTACCATAAGTTTAGTGGGAGTAAAATAAATATCCATGGTATTATATGTCGATGATATACTGCTTACTAGCAGTGATATGTGACTATTGCATAAGACCAAGAGTTTCTAACGAAGAATTTCGAAATGAAAGATCTTGGGGAAGCTTCTTTTGTATTAGGTATTCAGATATTGAGAGATCACTCTCAAGGTATCCTAAGGTTGTCACAAGAAAGCTATATAGATAAAGTCCTAGATAGATTTGGCATGAAAGAAAGTAAACTAGGGGATACCCTATAGCTAAGGGAGACAAGTTTAGTCTCGAACAGTACCCAAAAATGACCTTGAAAGATATGAGATGCAAAAGATTCCTTATGCATCTGCAGTAGGAAGTCTAATGTATATTCAAGTTTGTACATGTTCTGACATAGCGTTTATCGTGGGAGTTTTTGATAGATATTTGAGTAATCATGTAATGTATCACTAGAAGGCATTCAAACGTATTATGTGTTACTTAAAGAGAACAAAGGAGTACATGTTCAATTATCAGATGTCTGAGAATTTAGAGATCATTGGGTACTCTGACTTCGACTTTTGGGTGTCTAGATAATAGACACTCCCCATCTGGATATGTGTTTATCTTGGCTGAAGGTGCTATCTCTTGAAAGTCTGTTAAACAGATGCTCATAACTCTCCTTCAATCATGGTTGCAGATTTCATGGTTTGTATTGAAACATCAGACCCATTGCATATGGTTGCGGAAATTTTGTCACTGGTTTATGTGTGATTGATGGTACTAAAAGATCACTGAGAATTTTTTGTGATAGTAAGTCCATGGTTCTTTACTCCAACAATAATATGAGTTCTATAAAGTCAAAATTTATTTACATCAAGTTTCTTGTTGTTAAAGAAAGTGTTCAAAATTGACAAATTTCCATCGAACATATAGAGACAAATTTTATGTTAGTTAATCCATTGACTAAGGATTTGATATCTAAGGTTTTTCATGAGCATATTGTTCATATGATTATTGCTCCTAAGGATACCTTAGTTCAGTGGAAGATAAAGTTGATGGTTTATTGTTCTATTTTGAACTTATGTATTGTAACTATTGTGTTGCAATTAAGGACTTTGGATTGATCTCACCAAAGAATAAAGAAGGACCAATTGGAAATAGACATGTTTAATATCACATTGTATGAAATTTCAATGTCACTCATCCATATTTGATCCATGTCATTTAGTATATTGGTATGTGATCATCATGGTCGAGTCACATTTGAATGTGATGAAGGTCGCGGTGGTTCCATAGTTGATATATGAGATGGACCAGATTGTATTAAGGAGAAGTCTAAATATAAATAGCATACAAATGTGCGCCTAAAAAATATATGATATTATTGTTTCAGGAAAAATATGAAGCCCAAGTGGGAGATTGTTAGAAATTCATAATTTCTAATGAAGGTGAGCATCGTATATTTAATACAATTATATTGACTATTTATTTTCGGTTACAAAATAAGTGATCTAATTTCTGATAACCCATAGAACTTCTAAAATTGATAACATATATGAGCTTAATGAGTGAATACCCAAACAGTTGACCTATAGGGGATAATGGGAACCCTATAAGTTAACTCATAAGGAACAGTTATGGTCCCCAATACACAAAGTCACAAATAGTTTTCACTTCTCCCCATCAGAGAGAAAACGAAGGTCCCAAAAGGAATTCAGGATTTTGTTGAGGAATATCATCATACCAAAACTCTCTCAAAAGGTATATCAAAGGAATAGATCAGAGAACATGGATTCAGGGATTCATGTATGACTTTGTATCATTGTTTTATATTATGTGTGAGAATCATAAGATTCAATATCGAAGGATTTGTATTGCACCAATCATCAGAAAATATCTAATATAATTTACTTATTTTCTTCTTCTCAATCAATTTTGTATTTTGATTGTAGTTTTTTCTAAATATCAATGCTGACTAACATACATTATGCATTGTTACTATTTTGAATCTGATTGCAGCAAATTCATTGATATTTATGATTAGTTTAATAATATATTTATGCATGAAACAATTTCACTAACCGTTAAAAGTTTAAGGAGTAACTAAGAAAAAAATAATTCACAAGACCAATTTGCCAAAAGCATAATAATTAGGGGGGTTTACTATCAAAATAAGACATATATATCCTATTTTATGTAGCAACTACATTCCTTGTATATATTCCTTGTATAATTAAAATTAAAATATTAAAATATATTGTTGATAGACATTTTGTAAAATTAAAATTTTTAGTATATCAAGTAATCTACTTGAAAAGACAATTAATTATTATAAGAACATTGTTAAATCAGCTACCGTTTATTTTTATAAATCTTGTATTACATTTTGGATTCTATATATGTTCTCAAGTTTTTTAGCTTTTCATTTAATACGTGATTATAATATTTATATGAAGAAAGAGAAGATAAAACAAATCTCTTGCTAAAGTTAAGTTTGAGTAATAGTGTTCGCACTTGGTTAATTCATGATTGGGTTGTCGAAGTTAAGCTTGTGGTTAGAGAGGCTAATATGGTGATTGATTTTATGGCAAAACTTTACATTCTACTGCCTAGTTAAAGACCTGAATTATGGTTCCAGCTAATTGTCAACATTATCTTCATATGGATCTTAATATTTTGTTTTAAATTTTTTTGTTTCCAACGTATCAAAAAAAACAGCATTGGTGCAATGAATTTGGATGTTATATTGTTCATAAAAATCTGGCATTGCTTTGTTCATTCCATCTAAAACATTAAATAGAGCATCTAATAGGTTTTATAAAAGTAGTCTTTACAAATTAATTTGGTCTAGTAGTATAAGACCCATTATATCATCAGGATGTGACTAAAAGATCAAAAGTTCAATTCTTGATAGCGACATTTATTGGTAGGGGCAACCACACATCTCAAAATGGATTAGTTCCTTACTATTAGGGTGAGTGAATATCCTTAATAGTACCAAAAAATATGAAGATAAAAAAATCTTTATGAATGACAATTATATTAAGGAAAGATAAAAAAACTATTTTCACAAGTTTTTTTAATTTTGAGTATGATTTTTCTCTCCTATATACAAAATGGGATAAATGGTGATAAAAAATATACATTTTATTGAAAAAATTTGGAGTTAATGATGAAAGAACATTTGAAAAGGATGGACAATAACAAAGCTAAGAGATCAATAGTATACATAGTAAGGCCACAATGATTCTAGGAGAACATTATATTAGTTGGATCATAAAGTTGTTTTTTGTAGCAACAAAGTTGTTAGTCGAAACACTAGTTAGAATAAAATGTTGTTTAATGAGATCTTGATTTCTAAAAACATGTCAGTCAACTGGATGAGAAACATTTCAATCCTTAATTATAAGAACAAGGATGACATACAAAATTATGCAAACTATAGGAGATTAAGCTCACGAATCATATATGACAGGGTCTCGTAAAATTTTCCTATTTCCATAGGATATAAAGCGTCAAAATTTAGCCCTACTTGTTTGCACTAGTCCTAAATGCACATATTGAGCATATCCGAGAATTTGTGGCATTGCACATGTCTTTCGTGGATGACATTATCTTTGTTGGAGATTTGAGAGAAGAATTAACTAAGAAACTAGAAATGTGAATACAAGTTTTGGAAGTACATAACTTTCGTATAAGACTTAGTATATATATGGAGTGCTAGTTTTGCAACAATGGACAAAATCTACTATAGATGTAAAGATTTAAGATAATAACATACCATAAATAACTAGATTTAAGTATCTTAAGTCAATCATATATAACACGATGAGAAATTTGATGAAAATGTAAACCACATGATTCAACCATGGTGTATGAGATGACGGAATGTTTCATGTGTGATATATGATAAAAATGTCACTCATGTCACTCCAGCTTAAAAGAAAGTTTTGTTACGCAACTATAAGACATAATGTTATATGAAATTGAATGTTAAGTACTAAAATGTCAATAAAAGAATAAAGTACATTTGGAATAGATTAAAACATTGCATTAGATTAATAGACACGCTAGACAAGGTATGAATAAAAATGAATGTATTATGAATAAATTTGGAGTAGTTTCTATTGTGGAGAATATGGTAGGAATGCCCCTTATATGGTTTGGACATGTGTAAAAAATATTTATAGAAGTTTCATTGAAGAGAGTAAATCAAATAATGTTAGTCTATTTCCTAAAACCAGAGATATGCCAAGAAAAATCATACACAAATCGATTAGAAAATATTTAAATATCAATGTTTTATTATAAACGTGATTTATGTTTGAGTATTATGTCATTTTTTTTAATTCATATCTCACTAAATAACATAAAAATATTTTTTTTATTTTTCTTTTTAAGTAGGTAACAACTTTCAATTAGATTGGAATATAATAAGACATAAAAAGTAGGATAGTTGATCCTCATTATGAGTTGACATACCATTTGCAATATAACATTGGTAAACCCAATGAAATGATGTTATTTCAGCTGGTACAATTTCTCATTCTCATAAAAAAGACATTATTTACACTTACTTTTCAAAGTAAGACAACAACTTTGGTGCAAAGTTTCTCCAATCTACAAAGTTAGCTCTAAAACCCTATGTAATTCGTAGCATTCTTACAAGTTTCTTTAAGCATATATATAAAAAAATATTAAAACAACAAAATATATCTCCTCCAATCCAAAAAATTGAAAAAGAAATGACAAGAACCTTCACATATTCTCCTTCCAAAACATCTCTCCTCCTTCCAAAAGATATCTCCAGCTTAGGTTTTCAAATTCCAGCTTACAATTTCAATGTCCACTATCCTCCAAGATTCTTACACTTCTTAGGTAACAATCCAAAACTCCTTATCACCATCTCTTTCCTATAGTTACACTAACCCTTTGTTGGTCTTTATATATTTTTCTTCTTTTTATCTTTTCTATTTTCAAACACTTATTCTTAGTAACTTAAACCCTCTTTCCTTGAACTTTGTAATTAACTATTGTATTTGTATTTAGGTGATATTACCACCTTTCGTTTAAAAAGTCAATAGTTATTTGAAAAGACCACCAAAGACCATATACTATTTTGACATTAAGGTAATGTTTCTACCTCTCTATATGATGTTTTCCCAAGATATACTTATAGTAAAACTCATACAACCTAGGGTCGTGTCTTCTACATATATCTCTAAATTTTGTAATGTCTTTTTAGAATGCACTATTAAGTAATATTGTCAATGAAAAGGGATAAGAAGCAGCAGAATTTGACATTTAATGAAAACTTACTCTATACATACAGTGTTCAGTTCCTTTATTAATCAATATCTACTATTAACATGAATCTTTACATATTCATATCATTTCTTGCAGAAGAGCAATATAAAATATTCTAGACTATAATCTAAGATGTTAACTATCAACATGATCACATATTTTTCTTATATGGTTATGGAGGAATTTGAAACCCCATGTGTGGTAAACCCTAACATATGTATTGAGATCTCAAAAGCATATTGTATTAACTTTGACTTCAAGTGGTGTAGCTTCTTTATTGTTACAAGAGATAGGACAACACACTTTAAATTTAAAATATTTGTACCAACTTTGAACAATTTTATTGGCAACATTCATAAAGTGAATGAACTTGTTGACTTATTGCAATAAACAAAGCTAATTATATGGGATAAAGCTCCAATGTTATATAAGTTTTGCTTTGAGACACTTGATAAAAGTCTTGGAGGCATAATGGGTCAACAAATGATTCAATTTTGTTTGGAGGAAATGTTGTAGTTTTTAGAGGTGATTTTAGATAAATCCTACCAATTGTTCTAAGAGCGTATCGTTCAGACATTGTACATGCAGCAATTAATGCATCTTATCTTTGATATCAATGTATAGTTTTAACTCTTACAAAGAACACATGTCTACAAAATCATGACAATATAACAAAAATCAAGCAATTCTCTTAATGGATAGTGAAGATGTGAGATGGAAATTTATCCGAGCATGATGATGGTTGTGCTGAAGTTGATATTCTATAAGAACTTCTTATTTTCGATTTTGATAACTCAATTGATGACTTAGTGTCGAGCACCTACTCAAACCTACAACATCACTACAAAGACAAACAGTTTATGTAATGTAGAGCAATACTTACATCAACAATTGAGATTGTTGATCAAATAAATGAATAAGTTCTAAGTAAAATTCTAGGTAAATTTTATTCATTTGTCTTTGAATATTCATTTTATTCAATATAATAAACTTATTAAACTTATATTAATAAATATTCTAATGTATAACTATATGTGATGAAAATGAATATCTTAGTTTAGATTCAGTTGATATGTCTAATGCTAATGAAAGTGACATTTAACATACTAACTCCTGAATTTCTAAACTCACTTGCAATATCTAGTCTTCCAAATCATAAGATCAAATTGAAAGTTGGAAGTTGGAACTCCAATAATGCTGTTGGGGAATTTAGAGTAGACTAAAGGGTTATGTAATGATACAAGATTAATGATTACTAAGATGACAAATCATGCACTTGAAGCAAAGATTTTGTCGAGAAAAAACATTGGAAATATCATATATATATATATATATATATTCATTTGATGTCAATATCTTCATCCCAATTTTCATGACCTTTCAAGCTTATCAAAAAATAGTTCCCTATAATTGTTTCTTATACTATGATATTCAATAAATTTTAATGTCAATCATTAAAAAGTGTATGGTTATATTTTCTTAGACTAGTATTCAATCATGATCATTTGTACGTAGCTATTTTAAGAGTTGTAAACCACTAAAGACAACAACAAATGTTATTTATAAATAAGTTTACCAAAATCTTTAACATATATTTTCCAACTTATTTTACATGGTGTTTCAAAATTTTCTTTTAATATAATTTTCTTATTCGTTAACAATTTTACATTAACAAACAAATATATAAAATTTATCTTGAATGAGGGAATATTTCATAACATTTTTCCTAACAAATTATATTAGAGTGGGGATTCACTTATTCCAAGAGTAAGTTTTTTAACCTCACTCATCATCATAACCATCAATTCTATGGATATCTATTAGTTTAGATTTACTTACTAATTCAAACTATGAGATTTCCCTAGAATTGATAACTATGATGAGTAGTAAATTTAAAAAACTTACTCTTAAAGTAAGTGAATCATCTTCCATTATATTATCATTCTTTAATTAAATTCAAGACTCATTACAACCCATGTGAATAGGCGAGTATTCTAATAGTTAGGTTGAAAGCCAAAAATAACTATGCATCATACATTTAGAACAACCAGAATGGTTGTTTGTAAGGTTACTTAATGAAATAAAAACATTTTTACTCTATTCTCCAATTTGTCATTTTTATTTTCTTATTTTTGTTCTTAACCCAATGGAAGGAGAATGTAAATGTTGTGGAAAAAAATAGAAGTTGTTGGACCCAAATAAGAATAATAATGATATTTGTTATTGTGAGGAAAAAATATATGTTATTCTTATTTTTTGAGAATTATAATAAATTATAAAATAATGTGTGAGAACCAAATAAAAATGAAGATTGTATTTGGGATTCGAGATACTCTTACTAGTTACTAACATCACGTGGTTCAATCTCCACGCGCTCCCACAGCGCGTGATATAAGGTTCGCACGACGACGTAGAAAAATACAGCGTTTCACATTTCTCTCTCTCTCTTTGGGTGTGTTGTAAAGAAACGAATGGCTTCACGAGACAACAAGAAGGCATCAAAACCTTCCAGCAGCAAAGCTTCCAGAATACGTACCCTCTCCGATCTCAACCGTCCCTCCGCCGATTCCGACAGCGACTCCGATGCCCCTCAGGAGTATTACACCGGCGGGGAGAAGAGGTACTCCAAATCGTTTTCAAAATTCAAACTTTTGAATTCCTTTTCATATTTTATTGATCCAATTGAAATGGGTATTCGCTGATTCTTCAATTTGTTTAGTGATCAGCTTTAGGGTTTTGAGCGGCATATACATTAGACAATTATTTGATTAGGGTTAATTGTAATTTGCTATGATTATAATATTTATATATTAGAAGCCTTGTTTCTATGGCTGTTGTACTACCTTATGCCAATTCAATATCGTGTTAGTTGATCTTAATGGAGTTAAGTCCTTACTAATTCTCTCATAACTTCGTGATATCTCTTTGTATGTGGAAATTTGTTCTGTTTACCTTGCCAATTATTGTTGTTGTGATAATGTAGATAACTTAAACCAAGCAAACGAACTAGGATGGGTTTGGGAACAGGTGTTTGGAATTTTTTCAAATTCTAGCATGATTTATGTATATATGAAGGGTGGAGCTATTAGCTCTCCAATTTGCTTATACACACTCCTCATTAACCAATCAAAACCCTACAAAATAAAAAACTAAATCTTGGATAGTAATACAGGCGAATCGTAGAGTCAATGTCCTCCGCCGTATATGAAACGAGAGTTACTATTAGTGCTGGTCTTCTCATGGTTATTATTCTTCTTTCTACTTCTTTTGATTGTATTTGTATGCTGGGATTGCTGGCTGTTTTGATGTGTGGCATTGATGACCACCACAAACCCTTTTTATGCATCATGGGTTTCTCCCAATAAATAGATGGGAACTAACCCCTCTCAAGGCATAGGATTGCTGAAGTAGAGTTTGCCTCTCCCGACATAGTATTTCCCATGCACATGGAAGAAATTGAATCCTTGTCACATGCTTAAGAAACCTAGCTAAATCATACCTATGTTGGGCCTTGTTGGTTCCCTAGCCCTACTTTGCTTGTTGCCTCATGGAGCTTTAGCTTCACTTAACAAAAATCAAAAACAGTTGCCATACTTTTTCGCATAATGCCTTGGTATTACAGAAAATCTTGCCCAATTAGAGATTAGTGATAAGATTTATGGTTATTCTTTTTAAAGCATGATTTTGGAGTTTACCTTGTACCAAGTGCTTTTAGATCTTGCTCGAAATCAATTTTGGGTGAATGCATTTGAAAGCTTAGCTTAGGCATTAAAAGCTGTAAAACCACATTTTTTATGAGCACTTCTTTGCTTAGTTTAGATACTTTTTTGGTATTGGTGTCAGACTTATGAAATTTCATTCATCTCCTGTCCAAATTTCTAAAGAATACACAACAATGATGAAGCCTTAGCCCCACTATGTGGGGTCTGCTATCACATCGTTGTCCAACTGATCACCACATCGATATTGTAAATATGCAGTTAAGAGTAATACAACTAAAATAATAGGAATGAGACCTAACACGACTCAAAATAGAAAAACTTCAATCATTTAAATTTTTCATATCATATGATTCAACAAAGTTTTATAGTTTTATGTTAGATATCGATTACCTAACACAATCTTCACCTTTTATCCAAACTTAGGACCGACTATGTATAGCTTTGAGCACACATAAGCACTCAGTTTTTAAAGAATGATAGAGAAAAACCTTTAAAAAGCTGTTTTTATCGCTTGATTTTCTTCATGCTTCAATATTGTGCGATCCTTTTGATGTCCAAAACTTGTTAAAGCTTTATATTAGCACTTCAAAGCATTGTTGATTGTGGATGCTATTGTGTGTTCTCAAATTTTAACTCATCGGACTATTTTGCCTTAATTTGACTTGTAAGTGTAGTTACAATTCACTATTTATCTATAATTTTTTTAAGGAAATTCGTATGTAGTATCTCACTTATATGCTTTGAGTTTATAGAAACCCTAGCACTTTCATTGAACTCCCTTGATTACAAGTTTCTAAATTTTGTATATCGGGAGTTGACTTCAGAAGGTGTTCACTTTTGTTGACTAAGTTAGTGTAGTACTTCTGTTGCCATGCTTGCTGAAATTTTAAATTTAATGTACATATAGTCATATACAGTTTACTGCCATCACTATTTTATACAAGATTTACATATAAACAAGATTCATATCTAGTTACAGTTGGTTTTAGATTTGGTATTTTTTATTGAATATTATTAATTGTGTGTTATATCTCCAGTGGAATGCTTGTCCAAGATCCTACAAAGGGAAATGATGTGGATGCAATTTTCAATCAAGCTAGGGAACTTGGAGCTATAGAAAGGCCTCTCGATCAACTACAGGAACATCCAAGGTCGACTAGCTTTACTGGAACTGGCAGGTTACTCTCGGGGGAAACTGTACAATCTGCTCCTCAGCAACCTGAGGCTGTTATTCACAACATTGTTTTTTGGAGTAATGGTTTCACTGTAAATGATGGACCTTTAAGGAGTTTGGATGACCCTCAAAATGCCTCGTTTTTAGAGGTAACTTCACTTTTAAGTTTAGATTCCATAAATGAATTGAGGGATTAAAATTACTGGAAGTGGTGAGGTTGCATATGTCCTGAGAATTAGAAGTCCTGAGTTTGCTTACAACTTTATTTACTGCAATTTGTTATTTAAATCATCTATGACCTCTAGCATATTTTGTTATATATGTTTTTCTGCAAGTTTTCAAAATCTCGTAATAGGACAATGTAAGGACGTGCAAGAGTATGCTGCACCAACATGGGTACGTCCTAGGTATGTGGTACGTACCAGATTCGGGGTTCAACTTTTTCTCAAAACTAGAATATGAATACCTTAATATATATAAGGTATAATTAAAACTAATAATATTTATTATAATCTAATTATGACTGTTATTTCCCATAGTTCTCTCAATCAACGTATAGTAATTAATTACCTACGATTCAACAATTCCCATTATGGTTCTGATGCATTTTCAGTACAAACAACGAAAGTGAATTTCTTTTTGGGTACTGAGTACGAACCGGGTACGAACCCGGATGTACCAAACATGAACCCATACCCACTTCCCATCGGGTACAAGTTCTCCTCCCTTTTCATTGTACCCTTGCAATACTAGTCCCCGATAAATATATATTTTGGCTATTATTACTTTCTTGGTTACATCAATGCTTTTTCTGTGTGTGCTGATATTTGCTATGTTTGATGGCAGAGCATAAAAAAATCTGAGTGTCCGAAAGAACTTGAACCTGCCGATAGGAGATCATCTGTTAATGTGAACCTCATAAGGAGGAATGAAAAATGTCCTGTAAGTTTTCTATTTGAGTTATTTGGCTTATCTCTAATCCAATTTACTATCAAAACAGGATGAACTTAGTTGCATTTGCTAATTAGTATTGGAGCTTTTGAAGTTTTTACGTATTGAAATGCATTTCAGGTCCTTTGTTTATGAATGATTACTTGTTAGTTTTTGTCTTTGTTTATGAATATGTTCAGTGTATAAATTGGAAGTGTATTTTGTCGCACTTGCAGGAACCTGCAAAGCAGCGCCCTGTTTCATTTCAGGGAGTGGGAAGAACATTGGGAAGCAGCTCTACTTCAGTGGCACCTGAGCCAACTGTTGCCTCAACACCTCCGAGTGGTGCATTGGCCCCTTCTGCTGGTCTTGTAGTTGATCAATCATTGCCATCAACCACAATACAAATTCGGCTAGCTGATGGAACCCGCTTGATATCACATTTTAATCTTAACCACACCATCAGCGACATTCGTGGCTTTGTTGATTCATCTAGACCTGGGTCTCAGCTGAATTATCAACTTCAAATGATGGGTTTTCCACCAAAGGTTTTGACTGATCATACTCAGACTATAGAGCAGGCAGGACTAGCAAACTCAGTTGTCATCCAGAAATTCTAGCAAAACTGCACAAAAACATATGCTTCCTTGTCCTTATTAGTTAAATGTTGTATTGAAGTAAACCAACTTTATTGAGGGCCTTTAGACATGAGGTCCTTTCGTTTACAAAAAAAACATTTAAATTTGATATATGTTGACACTTTTTTATATGCTTATACTATGTTGAACCCTTTATTGAAATGTTGTATAGTCCCTTCCCATCTATCAGCTTTAAATATTAGTTACTATGGGTACACATCTGTTTCTTACGAATTGTGTCACTCTATGTACCATTAGTTGTGGTGTATGTACCATTAGTTGTGGTTGGTCAATAAAATAATTAATTATTAATTTTTTAATTTCAAAATATTTTTTCAATCAATCATAAACTTATGGTACATGTACTAGTGCAATTTATGGAATAACAGATGTTGTCTTATTACTATTTGTGGTTATATATCTTAAATAATGAATGGAAGAGCTGATTTTCACTATCTCCTAATGCTTTGTTTGGGAGGAGGGAAGGGAATGGATGATTTTTGAAAACATTCCTGTTGTTTGGGAGTTTGATGAGGGAGAATGGATGGTTTTGGAGGGTTTAGTCTATCTTTAAATTCTCCCAATTTGGGGTTTTTTAGAGATAAAATGTCGAAATAGCTAAATATTTTTAGTAATACTATATAATTATACATTATTGTTCATTTCTCATTGTTAATTACATTTAAAAATGAAAAATAAAAAAATATTCTTACATTATCGTTAGTTTAGACTACATCGTATAAATTTCATACTCTCAACCTTCTTTTTTCATTCCACTCCTTTCCCTTCCTAGCTCTTTGATCTCTCTCTTTTTCTTTCCCACATAACTCCCAAACAAAGCCTAAAGCAACCCTCAAATTAAACCCCTCACTGCCATTCTTTGAACCAAGGGAATATTGTTGTGAAGGGCATCAAAAAGATATTATCCTTAAGATTAAAAACCCAAATGAGAGTGAAAACCCATTTGTGTTGTTAAGAGCTGAAAAACACTCTGAAGTTTCTTTTTTATGCAATTGAAAATGCCACGGGCTCCACCATCAATTCATCAACCAAAAGAATTGCCTTCCCAAAAGATATCAAAGCATCATATAACTGGACCTATAACATCTCATATCATATTTTTTGTCATAAACAAATTAGACTTAGACTGCTATTTGCTATATAGACTCAGCTAGTTTAAGGAGAGATTTGTCCTAACTTGTTTCACTCCTAGTAGGGAGCACATGTTCAAGTGAGGCATCGTTGAAGTGTGAGTCAGAAACCACCGCCGTTGTTTGACACCACCGCCGTTGTTGACACCCTTCTAACAGATTTAACAATTTGGCTTATCGGCTTTAGGATTGATGCCGTAGATTCGGGTAGTTAGGATACTTGTTAACATGACCCAATACATTTATCAGTTACCATTTCCTCACCATCAACCATTACCAATAAGGATATATAATTGAAACTATTTTTATTATAATAGAAAGTATTTATATAAGTTATCATTAAATTTCAATGACCCTCCACCATCCTGATGATAAGAAAACTTTTCATATAATATTAGTATAGTTGTTGCATTTTTCATCCTCACATTAGTATTACCGGATTCACGGTCCACTACAATCTTGGTCCATATGTGATAGGACCCAAATATGAACTAGTATTATATATCTTACTCCAAACCCAAATAGTCTAACAATGATCATTTCTAATATTAGAGATGAAAGTCTTTATTTTTTCTTTTGTTTTCAATGACAAAAATGTTATTTCACTGTATGTAAAAGAATAAAAATATCTTACCATATGATTTTTTCTTTTATTTTATAGTATATATCTTTCCGGTACTCGAGAAGGAGCGATCCTTACTCGGAATAGTCACATTCCCTTCCTAGTGGCATGACATGACATGAACTATACAAGATGAGAAGAAAAAAACAACAACAAGCACGTTGTAAACTTGTAGCCATACAACAACAAATGCGGTTCCATGTGGAAGTAATTATGAAAACAACTATTAGCTTAGTTACAATTGCTAGTCCCTCTAAGAATGGTAAGTAAAACCATCAACGTCTTCTTTCCCTCCAAGTAGACACATATTAGCATTTCAATTGGAACAAACAAAGCTTAGTGTCTTGGAACAATATCTAATAGGTAATAGCCACCACTATCTTTATCTTGACACAATGGCACCTAAAAAGATCTTGAAGAAAAAAAGTTCCAAAAGGCACACTACTAGTGCCATTCCATTTGTCGGAAAAAGCTAGAAATATGCTTACTTTATGTTGAAAAAATGTGACCCAGAGACAAGTGAAGAACCATCAATTATATGTTGGACCAACTTTTCAACTTTTAAGGTGCCATCTGACTTGCTAAGTGAAATTAGATTAACTTAAGAATATTAACATGTGGGAAATTCTTGCATGGATAAATTAGTTTCTTTTGGAGTTGAGTCAAAAACTCATTCTTAGTGGAAAATGAAAAATAAAAAAATATTCTTACATTATCGTTAGTTTAGACTACATCGTATAAATTTCATACTCTCAACCTTCTTTTTTCATTCCACTCCTTTCCCTTCCTAGCTCTTTGATCTCTCTCTTTTTCTTTCCCACATAACTCCCAAACAAAGCCTAAAGCAACCCTCAAATTAAACCCCTCACTGCCATTCTTTGAACCAAGGGAATATTGTTGTGAAGGGCATCAAAAAGATATTATCCTTAAGATTAAAAACCCAAATGAGAGTGAAAACCCATTTGTGTTGTTAAGAGCTGAAAAACACTCTGAAGTTTCTTTTTTATGCAATTGAAAATGCCACGGGCTCCACCATCAATTCATCAACCAAAAGAATTGCCTTCCCAAAAGATATCAAAGCATCATATAACTGGACCTATAACATCTCATATCATATTTTTTGTCATAAACAAATTAGACTTAGACTGCTATTTGCTATATAGACTCAGCTAGTTTAAGGAGAGATTTGTCCTAACTTGTTTCACTCCTAGTAGGGAGCACATGTTCAAGTGAGGCATCGTTGAAGTGTGAGTCAGAAACCACCGCCGTTGTTTGACACCACCGCCGTTGTTGACACCCTTCTAACAGATTTAACAATTTGGCTTATCGGCTTTAGGATTGATGCCGTAGATTCGGGTAGTTAGGATACTTGTTAACATGACCCAATACATTTATCAGTTACCATTTCCTCACCATCAACCATTACCAATAAGGATATATAATTGAAACTATTTTTATTATAATAGAAAGTATTTATATAAGTTATCATTAAATTTCAATGACCCTCCACCATCCTGATGATAAGAAAACTTTTCATATAATATTAGTATAGTTGTTGCATTTTTCATCCTCACATTAGTATTACCGGATTCACGGTCCACTACAATCTTGGTCCATATGTGATAGGACCCAAATATGAACTAGTATTATATATCTTACTCCAAACCCAAATAGTCTAACAATGATCATTTCTAATATTAGAGATGAAAGTCTTTATTTTTTCTTTTGTTTTCAATGACAAAAATGTTATTTCACTGTATGTAAAAGAATAAAAATATCTTACCATATGATTTTTTCTTTTATTTTATAGTATATATCTTTCCGGTACTCGAGAAGGAGCGATCCTTACTCGGAATAGTCACATTCCCTTCCTAGTGGCATGACATGACATGAACTATACAAGATGAGAAGAAAAAAACAACAACAAGCACGTTGTAAACTTGTAGCCATACAACAACAAATGCGGTTCCATGTGGAAGTAATTATGAAAACAACTATTAGCTTAGTTACAATTGCTAGTCCCTCTAAGAATGGTAAGTAAAACCATCAACGTCTTCTTTCCCTCCAAGTAGACACATATTAGCATTTCAATTGGAACAAACAAAGCTTAGTGTCTTGGAACAATATCTAATAGGTAATAGCCACCACTATCTTTATCTTGACACAATGGCACCTAAAAAGATCTTGAAGAAAAAAAGTTCCAAAAGGCACACTACTAGTGCCATTCCATTTGTCGGAAAAAGCTAGAAATATGCTTACTTTATGTTGAAAAAATGTGACCCAGAGACAAGTGAAGAACCATCAATTATATGTTGGACCAACTTTTCAACTTTTAAGGTGCCATCTGACTTGCTAAGTGAAATTAGATTAACTTAAGAATATTAACATGTGGGAAATTCTTGCATGGATAAATTAGTTTCTTTTGGAGTTGAGTCAAAAACTCATTCTTAGTGGGACACAATTCCTGATTTCATGATTCAAGAATTTTATAGGAATAGGTTTGGTTAGCTTTGATTTCTTAGTTTTTTTTTTGTTCGGCCTCCTCTTATGCCTGTGGTTGTGTGGCTGGCCTTTGCTCTATTGGTTTCTTTGTAATTTCTTTCTTTCTTAATGAAGGTTGATGTGTTTTCCACTCACAATTAAGGATGGGAATCACATTTTCACATTCTTGTCTCACTTTTTGTCTCAACTCAATTAGAAAGTATCATCTAATTAAAAAATTATAAAAATAAAAATTAATGTTATAAAATTTCTTAGACCCTTGTTCACAATTAACCCAAATGGGTGGGGAAGGATATTAACATGTGGGGCTTCCCCCTGTGCGGTATGCATATAATGTGCCACTCCAAAGGGAAGATTGGACCTACCACTCATTGATACTGATTTATTCTCTTCAATCAACAAGGTATCATGTAAGTGAAATTATGTTAAATTAATGGGATAGATCTTATTGGTGGAGAAGCCTATTGTTTTGGCTCTTATGAGCTTTTGCCCCCTCCACTCTCGGGAGCACAGTTTTCGTTTAATAAAAGATTTTTAAGAAGGTTTGTCTAATCATTGCAAGTAAGAAACTTATTGACATGTTAATAAATATTGATATCCTAGTGGTGTCGGATCAGGCTGAAAAAAAGGAAATGGATAAACTAGCTATTAATATAGCTCTCTGGAAGAAAATGATTATTATCTTTATAAGAATTTCATTCTGAATGAGTTGTCACATGATCTCTATGATTAGTACAATTCATACAAGTCTACCACATTAATTTGGTATGCACTTGAAAAGAAATATGATACTGAGTAAGTTGAGACTGAAAAGTATGTTGTTAGCCACTACCTCAAGCATCATATGACTGAAGATAAATCAGTAGATTCTCAGTCTAATATGATACATAGAATTGCTCATAAAATTATTTCTGATGGTATGCCTCTAGATAGTTAAACTCGCATAGCTGATGAATGTGTATTTGTTGGGTATGTTGTAAATAGCAAGGTGTGCAGGTTTTATGACATTAACGTAAAAGTGATCATTGAGTCTAAATGATGTTGATTTCAATGAAAAATAAATTTTCTTTTAAATTGAGGAATAGTGGGGGCACATCAACTAGTCACATACTTGTGATTAGAGATAATGTTAAAAAATGAAATGTTTGAAATAGAACCTAAAAAAAGTAAGTGAACAACAACTGCTAGATAGTATAGACCTGATTATATGGTCTATATATTGGAGGATGATCCATCAACTGTTCAAGAAACTTTGACTTTTTTGGATGATGATTTATGGCAAGAGACCATAATGATGAAATGGATTCTCTAGAGTCTAACAAGAAATAGACTATTTTAGCTCAATCCACTATAGAAGCTGAGATGATAGCATTAGCAACAACTAGCGAAGAAACAAGATGGCTGAGAAGCTTACTTGCAGATATTCCTCTATGGAAAAAACTGATACCAGTTGTGTTGATCCATTGTGATAGTACCGCGACTATTGCAAAAATTAAGAACCTTTATAACGGTAAGAAACGACAAATACATCATAAGCACAACATCATTAGATAGTTACTCTCTAGAGGAGCTATTAGAGTGGATCATGTATACACTGAAAATAACTTAGCATATCATTTGACGAAAGGACTATCTAGAGAGAAAGTCCATAATACTCTAAGAGTATGAGACTATTTCTCTTAGAACGAGGATCACTCATGATGGTAACACAACCTAACTGATTAGAGATCCCAAGAAATAGGTTTAATGAGTAATAACAAGTTGTGAAGTGATATGAGAATGAACATGCTATAAAATTATGAGAAGTATGATTCTTGTAGTATATATAAGGATGGGTAACTCTTAATGAGATCTATACTCCAATTGGAGTGTAATACCTAGGCTATAGGACTACTCTTGATAGACTTACCTATGTGAGTGTGGAAGTGGGGGGGCGATTCTTATGAAATTTAGGGGCATAAATTTCTAGAGTATTCACTACTCTGGGATAGACATACATGGTCTTTATACGTACGAGCTTTACAGAATATACCTTTGAAAATGTTGTGTGTAGTTTGATGCTAGAGATAGAGTTCAAGACTACTAATCACTCTAGTAAAATATGGATCTTACTCATTATGCAAAGGTTTAAGTCGCATGACACCTTTGTTTATGCACAATTTTATTGATACCATAAAAGTTCTCAGAAATCCTTTTTTTAATTTCAAGTGGGGGATTTTTGGAACATAGTTTGTCGGAAGTCATTAGTGAGAACTGTTGGTTATGAAATCTAAAAAACTCCCAAGTCCCACATAGAAGAGTTTTGAAAAAACAACTCCCAAGTCTCACATTGGAGAGAGGAGGAACTTGGAAAAAAATCTCATGTTATAAATAGAAGTCTCATCCCTTCCTATTTATTTGCCTTAAGTTGAATATGCTTTCATTCAACTTTTTCTTTCCCCTTTCTTTCTGTGGTACTGAGAATTGGCACATCCAGCCAAATTGCGAGAATTTCGAAATTTGACAATGGTAGCCATTATTATGGGGAAAAAATTGGCACGGGTAGCCATATTGTGGACGTTTCGAGAATTGACAGTGGTAGTCAGTATTGTGGGAAAAGAATTGGCATGTGTAGCCATATTGTGGGAATTTCGAGAATTGTCACTAGTAGTGAGTATTATGGGAAAAGAATTGGCATGTGTTGCCATATTGTGAGAATTTCAAGCTGAGTTGTTTTATCCTGAGGATGACGTGGTTGATAGTATGCTTGCACATTTTGGGCAGTGCCACGAAATATCTTAAAGAAAACGATCTGATCGTGACTCAGCTACTAAGTATTATTTCATATCATTTAGAATTGTTGCAAGCTACGGTAACAACACTAACCCAAAACCAATACATTAGATTTATGATCTATTTAGGCAAGATCTCCTTATCAAAGAATATAAAGTTCCATTTATGTAAGCTCACTTCATATGATTGTAATAAATTTTGGTACACATGTAATATTTAAATGTGTTTAGAATCATTATTTTAAGTAGCCAAATTAAAGTGATCTAATTCAAGTAAAGTATATGACTATAGACATTATTGTCTTGAAAATTATTATGTAGATACCAAAAGTCTTATTTCTATTTTATGATGAGCGAAATTAGAATAAGAAAATCAAATAGCACTACTCTTCATGAAAGGGTATACACTTCTTATAAATAAGGGGTTATGGTCCCCAATTGTAGACAACAATAACATGAACCACAACATAAGACTTCATTCTCTTCATCCCATTAGAGGAGAAACTAAGGCTAAGGGTAGTCTAAAATTGGAAGGTCAAAGAACCTACATGTTCTACTATGAATATGCATTTGAATACAAGGATAAATGGTGACATTTGTATACGAGGACAAATGACTTGGAGTTGGTGGATACATGATGAAGGATGATATTAAGTTCATTTACCATATTCTCTATGAATACATTAAGGTATGCTTCCACTCTAGTTTTATATTTATTCTCGATGAGTTGACATGAAAGATCTTGGTTATATATGATGATAATATTATTCATCATCTTTAGTATGTATTCATATATTTAAGTATAAAGTCTTACACCACAATAAAATCTATATTAAAGATTTTCCTACTGTGTCACCAAGAGCTCAGTCGAACTGTCGCAACCTGATTGGGCACGCATGCTCTTCTTCATACTTATATCATCATTGTACAAGTCTCCTAGACTTCGTATATCACTACGAAAACTTTCAAAACAAGACAACCCCACATCATGGTCCACCAAGGACTGTCGTCTTGAATACTCGACAAAGTTGAACCTTGAGCTCTAATGCTACTTGTGACCATTATGGAGCCCAATAATCAAAGAAGTCTATAACTAATGGGTCAAAGCTAAACAATATAAGTGTACTCGATACCATACCTTAACTCAAAACTAATACTTTAGATTTATGGTCTATTTAGGCAAGATGTCCTTATTAAAGGATAAGGTTCCATTTATCTAAGCTCATTTCATATGATATCCTCTCATTCTAATTATTTAAATACAAAATAACATGAGAATTTGACTGTTCTACTCAATTTACATATTCATGTGGCTGAAATCTTGGAATTTGAGAATTATTAATTTTTTTAAGATATTATATTTCATGATTCTCATATAAACAAATAACAATATAGATACGTTCCCGTATCTATGTTCTTGATTTCTTTTTGCATGACTTAAGAATTTTGGTATGATGATATTTCTCAACCAAATTATAGAATTATGTTGAGTTTAATGTGTAATTCAAGTATTAAAGGGACTAGTTTGTAGTTAGGAAAAGTTGTTGTAACTTTCTATAAATAGTAGGTTCAGTTTGTTAATTCAGTTAGTAGTTAACATTGCCTTCTATAAAAGGCAAGTTTATCCATTTTGCTGAATATTAATGAGAATAACGAAAGTATCTCATAAGTATTTCTTCTTCCTTCTTCTTCTAATTGTTTTTCTATGCAAAGTTCCAATAAATTTGGTATCAAAGCTCGTTATATTCGGGACCTGTTGGTTTGTCTGTGAAGATCTTACAATCTAATCGGTGTGAAAGAATACATGTTGTTCAAGATAAGGTGTGGCCTCAACATTCACTATGTGTGAAATATTTGAGAAATTGAAGATGGTAGGGAATGGCAACAATCTACCAACAATGGGTCTCTCTATCCTAATAGGAAAAAATTGGGATAGATGGAGCACTCAAATGAAGGTTTCGTTCTCCTTCCAAGAAGTAAGTGATATTGTTGAGAATGGATTCCTAACATTGAGTCTCGAAGCAACATAGATATAAAGATCAATACATAAAGGGGGCAAGAAGAAAGACAACAAGGCTTTATTCCTTCTTCATCAATGTGTAGATTATGTGCATTTTGAGAAAATCCAAAATGCTACTACTGCAAAATAGGCCTGGGATATCTTGATTCGAAGTCATGCTGGTGGAGACAAGATAAAGAAGGTAAAACTTCAGACGCTAAGGAGGTAATATGAACTGTTGAGAATGGAAGAAAGTAATAGAGTGGGTGAATACTTCACCAAAATACTCACCATAACCAATCAAATGAAAGGGTATGGAGAGTCCATAGCAGATATCATGATTATTGAAAAGATAATGTGATCTATGCCTCAGAAATTCGACTACAATATAGTTGCAATTGAAGAGACAAAAGGCATCACTACAATGAAGATTGAAGAACTTCAAAGTTCCTTGGAAGCTCATGAGATGATATTATTGGACATAAATCCTATCAAGAACACTCTATAAGCCTTGAAAGCAAACCACTTCAAAAATGAAGATACAAGGAAAGACAAGAAGTGGAAGGGAAAAGCTGGATATCACAAGAAATGGTCACAAAACTCTGATAGAAGTAGATCAGATCATGTATGGCCTGAATCTTATGATAAAATATGAGGGTTAAGAGTGATCAAGAATCAGAAAAGGTATGACAAAAGAAGAGTAGAATGCGTCAGTTGCCACAAATTAGGACACTACTCCTATGAGTGTTCTACAAACAGAGAGAAGCAAATGAAGAATCAAGAAAATGAAGCCTATAATGTACAAGAATATGATTCTAAGCCATTAAATCTAGTGGTTATAAGTACTGTAGAAAGCTCAAACATTGAGTCATGGTACCTTGACTCAGGGTGCTCAAACCATATGCAAAGACACAAAGAGTGGTTGGTAGATTTTGATGCATCAAAGAAGAGCGGAGTAAAATTTGCAGATGACAACTCTTTGTAGGTTGAAGGAGTTGGGAATATGGTGATCATGAGGCAAAATGGCTCAAAAGCAACAATCTCAAATGTGTTGCTTGTACCAAGAATGAAGTGCAATCTTCTTAGCATAGGTCAATTAATTGAGAAAGGGTTCACTACTATGATGAGGAATGGTCAATTTGAATTGTTTGATACTGAGCATAAACTCCTTATCAGAAGTGGATTGACCAAGAACATAACATTCCAGGTGAACATCAAAGTTGTTGAAGGTCAATGCATGGCTGCTATGGAGAATAGTGATGAAAGATGGTTATGGCACTCAAGGTATGGTCACTTAAATTTTAAAAGCTTGCATCAATTAGGGTCAAAATATATGGTCACTAGAATCCTTATTACAACACTGCCTGAAAAAGCTTGTGAAGTATGCTTAATTGGAAAACAATCTAGATGCTCATTTAAATCAGAAATGAATATGAGGTCCAAGACAGTGTTAGAAGTAGTACATTCAGATGTATGTGGCCTTTTTGAAATATCATTATTTGCTGGAAATAGATATTTCATAACCTTTGTGGATGAGTTTAGCATAATGATTTGGTTGGATGTGATAAAAGTGAAGAGTGATGCCCTTGAATCCTTCCTACATTTCAAAGTTGTTGCAGAAAAGGAAAGTGGGAAACAAGTGAAGATTCTCAGAACATATGGAGGATGGTAATTTACCTCAAATGAGTTTGAATCTTATTGCAGAAAGAATGGGATTAAACATGAAGTCACTGCCCCATACACCCCAAAACACAATGGTCTGGCTGAAAGGAGAAACAAGATCATAATAGACATGGCTACAAGCTTGATCAAAGAGAAGGACCTGCCACAGAAACTATGGGCTAAAGTAGTATCTACGTCAGTTTACATACTAAATAGATGTCCAACAAAGAAGCTTAATGGGAAGGTACTACTTGAAGTCTGGACAGGGAGGAAACCAATGGTAGGTCACCTCAAAGTGTTTAGCTCACTAGTGTACAAACATATATCAGATCAGAAAAGAACAAAGCTTCAAGACAAAAGTGAAGCAATTGATCCAATAGGAGCCTATAAGCTCTATGACTCAATAATAAAAAAAAGTGCTAATTAGCATGGATGTTCATGTGTTGGAAAATAAGAAATGGAATTGGAAACAAATGAGAACCAGCTTGAAGTAGATGATTCATGATGTTGTTGAGGATGAAGTCATTTATGATGATAGAATTGAGAACACTACTGAACATTCTACAGTTCAAAGTCCACAAAGAATAAGATCAAGGCCAAGCAGATTCAGTGACTATGAAATCCACTCTAATAATTAGATCAATGAGGAAGGTGAGTTGATACACTTAGCACTAATGGCTAAAGCAGAACCCATTGATGAATCAGAGGCCATGAATCAATCAGTATGGAAGGATGCTATGAATGAAAAGATAAGATCTATTGAAAAGAATAAGACCTGAAATCTAGTTGAACTTCCAATTGGCAAACATGAAATAGGATTCAAATGGATCTTCAAACAAAAACACAACCCTGATGGATCAATCTCAAGGCATAAAGCTAGACTGGTTGCTAAAGGTTTTCTACAAAGACAAGGCCTAGATTACTCATAAGTATTTGCTCTTGTAGCTAGAATTGAAACTATAAGGTTGGTTGTGGCAATTGCTTGTGCTAAAAGGTGGCCACTATTCCAGCTTGATGTAAAATCAGCTTTATTACATGAACCACTAGAAGAGGAGGTGTATGTACAACAGCCACATGGTTTTATGGTGAAGGGTAAGGAACAACATGTATACAAGCTAAGGAAAGACTTGTATGGCTTAAAACAAGCTCCAAGAGCTTGGAACAGGAAAATTAACTCATTTCTATTTGAACTCAAGTTCAAAAAATGCACTGTTGAACATGGTGTATATGTCAAGTAGAGTGGAGATGGCGAGCTACTCATCATATGCCTCTATGTTGATGATTTGTTAGTGACTGTATCAGACTTGAGAGGGATTAAAGAATTCAAAATGATCATGGAAGTTGAATTCGAAATGACTGACTTTGGAAGACTAAGCTAATTCCTAGGATACTAAGCTTTATTAGAGAATTGCTAAAGAGGTTCAACATGACCTCATGTAATTCAGTATCAAACCCAGTTGAAACAAATTCAAAGTTGCGAAAGGATGAGAATGAAGAGGTTGTTGATTAGACCATGTTCAAACAAATGGTGGGATCTCTAAGGTTTCTATGCAACACCAAGCCTAATTTATCTTTTGGAGTTGGCCTAGTGAGCAGATTTATATGCAAGCCAAAGAAGTCTCACATGCTAGCTGCCAAGATGATGTTAAGATACCTTCAAGGTACTCCTGACTATGGGATTTTGTTTCCAATTGGTGGATAGAGTTCAGAACTAGAATTAGTTGGGTTTGCAGACTCTGACTATTGTGGTGATTTGATTGAAAGGAAAAGTACGTCAGGGTACCTATTTCTACTGAATAATGTTCTCATCTCATGGTGCTCCAAGAAACAATCAATAATTACACTATCTAGTTGTGAAGCAGAGTACATCTCAAGTTGTTATATAACATGCCAAGCAATGTGGCTGGAAGAACTTCTCAAGGAATTGAGAATTAGTGTGAAGTCATCTCTGCAACTGAGATTGGACAACATTTTAGCCATAAGTTTGTCCAAAAATCCAGTAAGTCATGGAAGAAATAAACATATAGAGGTAATATTTCATTTCATAAGAGACTTTGTAAATAGAGAAAGGCTTGGGGTGATTTACTACAAGGCAGAAATGCAACTTGCAGATGCATTTACAAAGGCATTAAAAGGAGAAAGGTTTGAGAAGCTTAGGAAGAAAATGGGAGTTGAATCCCTTGAAGACTTGGCTTAAAGGGAGATGTTGAGTTTAATGTGTAATTCAAGTATTAAAGGGGTTAGTTTCTAGTTAGGAAATATTGTTGTAACTTTCTATAAATAGTAGGTTCAGTTTGTTAATTCAGTTAGTAGTTAACATTGCCTTCTATAAAAGGCAAGTGTATGCATTTTGCTGAATATGAATGAGAAAAACAAAAGTATCTCAGAAGCATTTCTTCTTCCTTCTTCTAATTGTTTTTCTCTGCAAAGTTCCAACAATTTCCTCAAAAGATTTTCATTTTCTCTATAATAGGAAGAAGTGAAAAATTGTTTTATAATTTCATGTATTAGGATAAATAATCTTGTGTTATACAATAATGTTCTAATTATTTCCTATAAGTTAACATGTCTATCTACTCATTAAACTCATATAGTCTCTAGAAGTTATATGAATTGTTGATCTTAATAGCATATGAATTATTAATCTTAGTAGTTTTATAATCTCTTAAATAAGTTATAATAAAATATATAATGTCCAATTATTAAATCACAAATTATACATTTCTAATATTTTTCCTATTTCTTAATTCATAATTAATAAATAAAAAGTAAATAAAAGACAACAGTTACCTGTTAATTATATGACGTGACTTAAAGTGAGAGAATGGAGAAAATCAGAAAATTAATTATAAACCTGAGTTTTCTTAATAAGTCAAGAATAAGAGTAAAAATAATACTAGAAAACCAAATCTTACTAATTCTGAAAGTATTAATCATTTAATTATTACTCTTTTAACTTGTTATCCAAAATCAGATAGAAGGAAAAAGGAAAAGATTGCTTAGGCCTGTCTAAGGCTGTTGGCCCAGCTATTTATGCCTATGCCACATGCTCACACTTCTCATTAGTGACGTATCTCAATTTTATAAGCATTGATACATTGTTTCAAATTATGTTATAAATTATATCGTTAATCAATAAAAATATATTATGTTAATTAAATATTGATTATTTTTATATTTTTTTCTTCAATTTTATTAGTTTGAAATATAATTTAAAATAGAGTTTGGGATATCATATAATTGTCTAATTTGATATATCTTCCTTTTTCTTCTTACGCAAATGTGACGGATTCGCGTATTATCCCCTCTTCCCACAAATATGTATTCCTACTACATAGCTTCCTACACCTAAACCCAAACAGTCACTAATGACTATTATTCCCACCCAACCAATGCCCCTAACCCTAAACGTCCTGTATGGTGCCAAACCCTACATGGCTCGTGTGTTTTGATTTTTGGCCATTACTTTAGATGCCTCTTGTTACTTTTTATTCTTTTCTGTCTGTCTAGATATTTGTAAATGGGAACTTTTTTGTCCACAACAAATATGTGAGAGCTATAAGTATACAATTGGGAACTAGTTTTGATGTGTAATTCATGGTTTAGAGGTATAAAATCCAGTTCCATATTTTCTATCCATGTTCGATAAAATTAAGTAGTTTTTATTTTATCATAAAAAAGTAATCGTATTTAAAGGGTACAAGCCGTACGCTAAAAAAGTGAGTAAGTGACAATTGGGTAAGCATATAACTAAAATAAAATACATCTTTTTTAATAAATGTATTTTTTTCTATCAAGCCTATTTCCTTTAGATAATAAACTCATCAATTTTGAAATACCTTTTCTAATAAGTATTGCACTCAGTCTTATACAATATTCAAAAAATTTATAGAGCCTTACACCACTCCTTAAACTCATTGTTAGTTAATGTATAAATAAACTTTTAATATGCTACATGAGTCATGATGATAGACTATTTTTTGGGGTTAAATTCTATTTTTTTGGGTTAAATTCTATTTTTTTGGGTTAAATTCTTTTTTATATATTTAAGTTCTAAAAACTGATATTTTCATGGAGAAATTGAGTTACAGAAAGAAAGAGGTGCATATATGTTTGATTAAAGTAATAGAGTATAAGGGAGTTAGTCTGACATACATGTGAATATTTTCGGTTCGGACATGATTGCTTCTAGTGTGAGGATACATGTTGGAAACCAAAAAAATAGAAAGTATTATCATTTGGTTAGTATTGATAGAGTAAAAGTCATTATGGACATTATTTCTTAAATGGATAACAATATTAGGAGTCCTACATTGAGCAAAAGGTAAGTTCAACATGATATTTAAGTCATGAAACTCTCACCTAATGGACTGCTTACTCTTTTCGGTTGGACGCTCCTCCTGTACATAAGTTCTAACAATAATTTAACAAAGTCCCTCGTTAGATAAAATAGCAAGGTCATCCTAGAATTTACATCATGAAACTCTCTCAACTAATGAACTTCTTTTTTGGATTTAACTCTCTTCATATACTTAAGTCATAAGAATTGGTACTCTCTTTGAAAGGTTGGACTAGGAAAGAGCCACTTGTAGGTTGGGGTAGGTTGGACTGATCTAATACTAGTAGATGATCTAAGTGGAGTCACCAGACAGGAGAAATAACTACCATATATTCGAGTAGTATTAGTAGAGTGAAAGTCATTATAGACATTAGTAGAGTATAAGTGCTTATGATTTTAATTCAATTCCAAAAAAATGGAATTCTAATTTTGTTTGTCTATTCTTCACGCTTGTTAAATCAGTTGGGTTCTTAAATGAAGAGAATTCATGATCAATTCTATACGTAAAAAATCTGTTAGCAGAATTAGGACCCACCGATTGGATTGATCGTTGAAAGGGCTGGCTCATGCATGTGTGTCAAGGCAAACTATTACTTGTTTTGTCTCTAGTCCCAGACCTCGAAGAAGGAGTCACAAGTGTGTTTCTCTATCAATATTTGGAATATCACTTGCACCCCTTATATTGTATGTTTTGGGGTTTTGTTAATCTCGACCAGCTCAAGCATCTATATTATTGTGAAATGACTCATATATATATATATGTAATATAAGTTATGAGTTTGAGTTCATGTAAAGGATTGTGGTAGATAGTTATATATTTATGTTATGTAAATCTAATGTAACACGGAGAAGAATAGTCGAAACACAAATTCTTATTCTCTAATAATAAGTATAATACATAGTGGTAACCTCTCAACACTTCCGGGGACATAGACACAATTAACCGAACCTCGTTACCAAACCTCTTGTGTTATTCTCTTTTCTCTATACTTTTTTACTATTTGATTGCTCGCTTGAGTAGATACTTGACACTGGTTGTTCCCACCACATGACGTCAAACACAAAATGGTTCACCACATACATGGCACTTAATTTGGATTTCGTGTATCTTAGAAATAATAAAGCATATGAAATTATTGGCATGAGAGAAATCAGAATTGTGAAGACGTTATTGAGGTTAGACACATACCAGATTTGAAAAAGAATTTGATTTCTTTGGGGACATTGCACGCCAAAAGATTTAGTTATAGAGCTGATGGGGATAGTGATATTCTTCGAGTATGTAAATATGCTCTAACTGTGATGAAGGGTAAGAGGACTGTAGGGAACACTTACAAGTTGTTAGGGAGAACAATTGAAAGTGGAGTTGCTGGACTAGCTTAAACGATTTGAGTATATTCAAACCATGGTGCTACAAAATTATGGCACATGTGTTTGGCCAGATATACTTAGTATGGCATGATATGTCATCAATAGATCACCACGAGCTTCATTTGATGGTAAAGTTGTAGAAGAAGTATGGACATGTAACTTAGTCAATTATAATATGTTACGCATATTTGGTTGTCCTGTTTATGTACATGTACCTAGTGATGAACGATCTAAACTTTATCATAAGTCAAAGAGGTGTATTTTCATTGGATATACCAAAGGTGTGAAGGGTTTCAAGTTCCGGGATCCAGTATCCAGAAAGGTGGTGTTGAGCATATATGTAGTGTTTGATGAAGATTTCATGCTGAAACAGTCAGTTTTGACAAAGGTGCTCAGGCCAAATGGAGAGACTTTGGGATCAAATATGATTCTAATGAGCAATGAAACAGTTCAGGTAAATAAAGGTATGGAACCATACACTAGTTCAAGTCAAGAATATGATGATTCTCAGGCAGAGAGTTCATATGTGCAGAAGTATCTACTTGCTAGAGACTGGGATAGGCGTCCTATTAAACCTTTAGATAGATATAGTTTTAAGGATATGGTTTCAGTTGCTCTCCATATTAGTTCAGGAGATCCATGTAGCTTTCAAGAGGCTATAAACAACCAGGAGAAAGAACAATGGATTGGTGACATGATGGAGGGGATGGAGTCTCTACACAAGTACCAAACTTGGGAGCTTGTCCAATTGCCCCCAGACAAGCGTGTAGTTGGATGCAAGCGGGTGTACAAGATGAAGCCAACAATATCAAAAAAGAAGGGAAAAAGTTCAAGGCTCGTCTTGTAGCAAAAGAGAATTCACAACAGAAGGGGATCGACTACAATGAGATTTTCTCCCTAGTGGTGAGACACACTTCTATCAGGGTAGTGTTTGCCTTGGTAGCCAGCTGGGTTATGCACTTAGAACAGATAGATGTGAAGACTACATTTCTCCATGGTCAATTAGAGGAGAAAATTTACATGACACAACCAGAAGGGTTTAATGCAGCTGGACAGAGTCACTTGGTTTGCAAGTTGAAAAGATCTTAAAGAGATTTGATATGAGCAATGCTAAAGTAGTAAGTACTCTATTGGCAAATCACTTCAAGCTTTCCCTAGATCAGTATCCAAAGACAAATGAAGAGAAGAAGTATATGTCAAAGGTTCCATATGCTAGTGTAGTGAGTTGCTTGATATATGCTATGGTTTGTACTAAACCGGGCTTGGCACAAGCAGTTAGTTACGTATGCAAGTACATGTTGAAACCAGGGAAACAACACTGGGAAGCATTCAAATGGATTTTCATATATTTGAAGGGGACTATAGGTATCGGTATCATGTTTGGCAACCAACAGAGCAAGCCTTTAGTTATTGGTTATGTTGATTCGGACTATGCAGGAGACTTGGAAGATAGAAGGTCCACAATGTGGTTTGTCTTCACCCTTGTAGGTGAACCAATTATGTGGAGATCGTCAATTTAGTATGTTGTTGCTATGTCCACAACTGAAGCAGAGTACATGGCAGCCGGTGAAGCTTCTAAGGAAACTTTGCGGCTTATGGGGCAGAGTTATGCATTGAGCAGGATGGAGTTTCATTGTATTGTGACAATCAGAGTGATATCTTCTTAGCAAAGAACCAGGTGTATCATGCTAGAACCAAACATATTGATGTGAGATTTCACAAGATCAGGGAGTTGGTAGCTTGTGGGCAAATACTATTACAGAAGGTTCACACTTCGGAAAATGCAACTGATATATTAACCAAGTCGGTTATTGTAGACAAGTTCAAGTATTGTCTGAGCTTGCTGAACATTCACTGATGCTAGACTATGGAGCGCCCCCAACCCAACGGCGGAAGATTGTTGTGCAATAGCTCATATCTCTATATAACAACAATACAAGTTATGGGCTTGGGCTAATGTAAAATGGTTTAGGGTAGAGGGCTATATATTTATGTTATGTAAACCTAATGTAACAAGAGGAAGAATAGTCAAAACACAAATCATTATTCTCTAATAATACATATAATACATAGTGGTAACCTCTTAACGCTCTCGATGACGTAAGCACAATTGGTCGAACCTCGTTACTAAACTTCTTGTGTTATTCTCTTTTCTCTATACTCTTTTACTATTTGATTGCTTGCTTGTTCCCCACATATATAATTTATTAAAACTTAGGATTCATTTCACATACATTATGAGATATCATAAAGTAATATAATGCATTCAACTTTATATATTATAAACTTATATAGTCACACTCTTTAGATTAAGCCAATAACATTTTCATGTATGAATTTGCCATAAACTTTCGCATTGCATCCCTAAACATTTATCTCACACCTTATTTGGTATTATTAGTGTAATATCTATACATTTATAGTATAAAGATTTATAAATAATTAGAATATCATCTACCATTTATTTGCATTACTTTTATTTAAGTTAATGATGATAAAAATGAATAGTAGATAATACAATGATAGTATAAAAAACTCTTACACTATCAATTTATACATCTTTCTAAAATCAAAAAATAATTGTGTATTTCATTGATTAAATGAACAATTTGATATTGGATGAATTAGATTACAAAAAGTTAATTAATATAGAAAATATAAGAGACTTAACTCTAACTAACTCATAACTAACTAAATAATCCATTTCACATGTGTTTTAAAAATGGAAATTGAATTTACAAAGATTTTTTATACAAAAAATAATAATTTTAAACTAATTATTATCTCAATACAATATTAAGATAAACTACCAAAATATATTTCAACAATCTAACAATTTTTAATAGTAATAAATTTAATTTTTCAAAACGTATTTACTTTATTCGATTTCTTATCATCAACACTTTTACACTCATGAAAATTAGAAAATTAATTAAAGTTCTTACACTCTTGAAAATTAAGTGTGATATCGAAAAAATAAATAAAGAGCGTACGTATAAAGCGGGTCGGAGACAATGGGAAGCGACAATGTGTATGTAAGGTGATGAAGGTATTTTATTACGGGAAATGATGCTACTCTATACCTTTATTATGGTTGTTGGATATAGAGAAACCTAAGAAACTATAAATTATAAACTAGAGAGAGATGAAGAGACATTCGGACTGTCCCACAAACTTTACCAGCTTTATTATTTAATTACATGCAGAAGCGCTTTTATCCTTGCTCAATTATAATTTCAGATTATGTGCTAGGACAATAGGACATGGACTATTATGAACTAGACACGAGTTATAATAGTTTATGAACTAATAACAAATGTAATATCATAAAATATGATAGAGTTGCCATTGCCTTTTAATCTTGTTGTCTTCGATTAATTTTGTTCGATCATATCATTGTCTTCCATAAACTCTGCATTAGAAAAATTCCATGTATATATCATTGTTCTTTTATCATCAATATTTTATTGTGAGGGAGATTCACTCACTTCATTTATTAAATTCTTTAATTTAACTATCAACTGCATTACTTTTTTTTTCTATTGTCTAATCTCTTTGTTCCTTCGATGAATCAATTAGTTCCCTCTCATATTTTTATAGTCTTTGACTAGTTTTCTCTACGACCATTGTTACCTTCGACCAGTTCCTTTTGATTCCATTATTGCCTTCAAATAGTTTCCTTTGATCCCGTTATTGCCCCTCAGTTTTGCTTCCATACTTCATTTTGTTGGCTAATTTTTCCTACTGTCTCTTATACTCCATTTCTTTCTTATTCTAGGACAAATTCTTGAAGGTTTTGATGATATTTTTTATAATATATTTTATATTCTGTATACAACATTTATTACATTTATATTTTTTATTGTCACCAGAACTATCACTTAATGAACAATATTAGATAATATAAAACTTTAATCTTATAATATTTTGTAAAAAATAAGAAAAGTAAATATTCACATCGATATAAATAATTTAGTTCAAAATGTCTTATAATAAGGATTAAAAGAATGTTTTTTATAAGCAAAGAATTTCATAAACAGACACAAGGGGTGTCAACCCAAATACAAAGCAACACTTAATCACTAGCTGTTACTGCTACAGATATAAGAAATACAAGACTTCATATCTATACACCAATGAGAAAAATCATAAAAACATAGACCACTAATGGAACAAAACCATGTCGATTAACGAATCTAAATCAAATCCATAACATAAGTAAAGCTAACCTCTTTAACAGAAAAAATTACATCATTTCTCATAAGCCAAATCAACCATACCACAACAAACTATAACATTCTCTAGCATTTTCTACCTTCTGGCGACTTATAAAAGTATCATGCATCACCAGAAGATCAAAAATAAAGTTAGGGAAAAGAATAGGAACATGCAACCAATAATATTTTTTTTTCACACTACAGATACAAAGGGGCAAGCTAGAAGAAGTGATAGTTGACTCAATTTGCTCCATACAAAAAACACAGTTCAAGTCTATTCCATTAACAATATGCCTTCTCTAAAGTACCTCTTTAGTAGCCAATTTCCCCCTTAGTGTTTTCCACAAAAAACAACAAACCTTCGTCGAAGCACAATCTATCCAACACTTGATTAGAAGATCATCCCTACCAGAAATACCAGAATTCACTTAAGCGAAATATACCGAGTTGATCGATTAGATCCTAGACGAATGTAAGCCCCACCTCCACCTATCAGATATACCTTGCCAACAACCATGACGATTTATCAAATTGTATAACTGATTAGCCGAATCTTCCTCCCATGATAAAAGATTTCGTCTCCAAGAAATACGCCAATTCCTCGACTCACTAGTCCAAAGAATGGTATATATCACATTTTCTCTTCCTTTCACGTGCTTATTCTCTTTCTATTTCCATATCTTTTGACGCCTGTAAATTAAGTGATCGTAGAAAAACATCACTCTATGTTAAATGATATTTAGATTGACTAGTCATTATCTTATTTATGATTATTTCAGATGTTTATCTTTTGACCAAGGAGTAGGATCTTTATTTCAACACATCTTCTCTTCATGTCAACTTACTTATTTAGTTTGACAACTTCTTTATAAATGGTTTAGCATTGCTTTACCATTTGATCCAAAATTCCATTTCACAATGCATATGGGCATGACAAAGCACATAAAATATCAAAAATTCTTGAGCGTCACCTGGTTAGCTACAATATGATCAATTTGCATGGTTATCTAGAAATGGCTCTATCTTTAATTCCATTACTCCATCCCTTCTGCACATCACAGACTCTATAAAGGTGAAACCATGACTTTGAATCAATAAGAAGAAGGAAAAGAATGTAATACCCTACTATGTTTGGGCTATAAATCCCGTAGCTTGTTTTTCATAATTGTGTTTTATTTTTCTTCTTCTATACCTTCTCAATCATGTACTAATTTAATATTGTTTGGGCGTTTTAATGATATAATTCTTGTGCAGACCAAAAATATATATTTGGAGATGTTTGTCGATGTGTAGGTATAAGGATCATTTTCATCGACAATCAGTCTAATAATACCTTTTTCCCATCCTAGTGACTATTATTTCAATGATCATTATATTATAATGTTCTATTCCCATTCATACTCAAGTGCATTTTCTTTCATTATGAGTTATGTTTGGTATGACTCAATTTATATTCTAAAAACTGCATAAATACATAAAAGTAGATTTGGCAAAATACATATAGTTTAGATTTTAGAAAAACTATTATGATTTGTTTTTGGATTGGAGAGGCAAGAAGAAGACAAGGAAGGTGAGAGAATATTAAATGAGTGGAGGGATTTCCATCAAAGAGCAGTAGTAAGATGAAGAAAAGTATAATTAACAGTGAGACATAGATAGAGAGAAAGTTGATTCCGTGCACCCTCTTCTTTGTTCCATATTTATAAATCGTCACACTTATATGTGTAGGTAACTTGTTTGCATCTCCTCGATTTGATCGTTCATTCTTCTCTCTACTGTCCACTAAATTGCAGTGCAGTATCAGTGGCAGATAAGAGATGGAGAGTTTTCATTGGGAAGGTAAAACCCTTTCTTTGCACCAGTGCATATCATGAACCCTTTTTCTCCCTCTATTCTTTCGGTAACTCAAGTAAAATTTATCTCTCTCTCTCTCTTTGTGTTGCACTGCGTGCACTGTGCTGCTTCTTTCTTATCTCTCTCACCACTTGTGTATCACATGTAACCGTGTGAGAATAGTTCATTAAGGAAACTGCATGAGTTATTGTTATTAATGCTCAGAAAATGGGTGGAAAGAAAGATTAAAATCTATCTGTGCAGGCTTTACCAGATAGAGAGAGTGGAAAAACAAAACATCTCTATCTCTACTACTTTTCTTCATGTAACTGACCATAACAACTATAGCTACCAGTGTCACTATTTAGGATTTTTCTGTAAAAAGGCTGATACTTTTAGCATAAAACCCGGGAGAGTCCTGAAAGTGAAAGACAAAAAACCCTTCATAAAATACATAGAGAGTGAAAGAAAGAAAGGGAAGTAAGAGAAGAAGCGTTTCTTTGGTTATTTATTACAGGGGGGCTAGTGAATGAGTGAGTGAAGAGAGGGCAATGGAGGGTGGTAGTTCAAATGGCACTTCTTGTTTGATGCCTTTTGGAGAGAACAGTGGTGGGCTATATCCAATAATGGTGATGCCTTTAGTGACTTCTAATCATGGTGGTCATCATCCAATAAATCCTCATAATCTTAATCATAATAATAGTAACAATAATTTTACAACTAATGGTACTATCAATGAAAACACAAACTGTCTCTTCCCTTCTATGCCTTCTTCCACTAATGATCATCAACACCAAAACCACAACAACAGTGGAGGAAACCCTCCTCTCATGCTAGAGAATAATCGCAACAGCAACACTGGGATAGGTTATTATTTCATGGAGAGTGACCACAACAACAACAATGGAAGCTCCTCTTCCTCTTCTTCTGCTGACAAGGCCAAAATCATGGCCCATCCTTACTATCACCGTCTCTTGGCAGCATACGTCAGTTGTCAAAAGGTGAGAAAGAAGTTTAAAGCTTCATTATGACTCTACTGTTTAAAAAGAAGAAGAAAAAAAGCAGATGAATTTTGATTCAGTGAGTAAAAATGATGCTTCCATATTTACTAAGTTAATTAGTTTTTGCATAGTCCATTTCTTTGGTAAGTTTGGATCTGAGTTTTGTACTATAAACTTTGTACTATTTTCTTTTTATTATACTATATTGACAAATTATGTTCCATCATAAGGAAAAAATAGAGTAGTGGGTGAAGAAGTCAAAACCCTATGAAACTGAAATGATAAAGACACTTCAACTACTCTTTCTGTTTTCTTTTCATTTTTTTTCTTCATTTGTGAACCTTATCTTATTAGGTTGGAGCACCGCCTGATGTGGTGGCAAGGTTAGAAGAAGCATGTGCATCTGCAGTGGCTATGGCAGGAGACACAGCTGGATCAGCATGCTTAGGTGAAGATCCAGCACTGGATCAGTTCATGGAGGCTTACTGTGAGATGCTGACCAAGTATGAACAAGAACTCTCCAAACCCTTGAAGGAAGCCATGCTCTTTCTTCAAAGGATCGAATTCCAGTTCAAAAATCTCACTGTTTCTTCTTCTGATCTTGGTGATAATCTCTCTCTCTGGCTTCTTATTGAATATTCTGAAGATTTTTTTATTTGTTTTTTCGTTTAAACCTTTAGTTAATTATTTTTTTTCCGTTTAAACCTATAGTTTATTATAAATCTTGATTCTCTTGGTATTTTAATTGTAACAGATTGCTTTATTGTTTGATGTTACCTTAACTGACTATCCATGCATGTTTGTGTTTCAAAAAAGTAGGTTTTGTTCGGATTTCTATAGAACTTGGTTCTTAAATTTTAGTGAACAAAAGCACTGCCTTTTTTAGATTTTATTGAGATTTAACAAATTTGAAGTTGACTGTTGACCTTATAACACAAGGTTAACTTTTTATCCGAGTATCAATTATGTATAAATTTGCATTATTTTTTTCTTTTTAAATAATATTTGTTAATGTTTGAGTTATGTATATTTCTCAGTGATTGAGAGATATTTTTTGGGTCAAGTGGGTTTTGATGGGATTTCTTGAAAATCCTGATTCTTAAACTATTTAAGTGGACGAAAGCTTTCAACTTCAAAAATCTTTTCAATTTCTGAGTGATTTATTTTGCTGGTCTTTTCTGTGTAAGAGAATTTATATGTTATACCAAAGGTGCTCCTTCTGGAATATATTTTTTGTCTGTTCAAAATGTAGATGGTGTGGTGGTACACATATAGTTGTGATTCTCTTCTCGACGTTAGTGCATTGAATGAAGTTTTGTTAGTATCTTTTTAATTCTTCCTTTAATGTATGTGCTTGATATTGACACATTTTTAGGTAGTTTTGTGTTTTTAGAAATAAAACGGACTTTAATCAGATAGCTAGCTTGTCCATATATATGTCTTTCTCCATTTGATGTTTACTGAGATGCTTAGGTTTTACTAGTTTTGCATTCTGAATTTTATTATCAAAGATTCTAATTCAAATGAATCCAAAGATATTGAAGAATGTTAGCAGGTTGGTGAATTTAGGTTTTGTAAGAAAACTAGGTATTAGGGTTTCTCCTGAAATGATGCCCAGGAAGGATAATTGTGAGGTTGGCACATTTGGCTAGCTACATAAGTTTATCTCTGGTTGGGAATTGCTGAATTTAATTTGGAGGGTAGAGTGCAGAATTTATTTAGGAGATAAATGAGTTGTAAGAGAGAATTTAAGAATTAACCTAATGTTTGAGAGTGCCAACGTTTCAAATATAATTATAAAATTGAGGAGAATGTTGTCCTTCACACATTAATTAAGGATGCATTGAAAATTTCAAGTTGACTTTTCAATGAAAATTTTCTAAACTTTAATTTCTTAAACAATGTCGGCACTTGTTAATTATTCATAAGCCTATGTAAGAGATGTGATTATGTGTATTACTCCATTCGTTCTATATCTTTTGATGTTTTACATTTTTCTTGATATTCCAACTATTCTAATATTTACTACTTTTTTCACCTCATATTTCTCCATTTCTTTTTAAGGTAGTTTCCAATGTTTATTAAGATTAATGATTTGTGCATAACCTTAAACATCAAAAGATATGAAATGGAGGAGTATCACACTTCAATCCTCAAGGGAGCAAAGGGGCATGTTAGTGTTTAAATAAACCGGATATATGGTTCATGACAATAATGGTAAATTCAATTTTTTTGTTGGGTTGTCCAATTTGTTTCCTCAAAGGTCCATGTGCACACTCTCTATTATTTAAAATGTTTGGGTAAATTTGTATGATTTCAGAATTTTAGAACTAGTGCAACTAAACATGTTGTCATTATTATGCATGTTTGTGTCTGCAGGTAAAGATGTATATGTTCATGCTTGTGAGAATTTTGTCAATGTTTTTACACTACTACCTTCATTCCTATTTATCTATCACATTCCAAAAAACAAGTCCCTTAAGAAATGTGTTGATATTGTTGTTTTACGTGACATTTATTGTATTTTTTCTAATACATCATTTTTCTCGTTGTGATCATTATTTTTTTCCCACTATCAACTTGAATCAATAGAGTATTAAATAAAGGTAAATATGAAACTAAAAATTAATATATTATTGAACTTCTAATTGAAATTGATACATATATACATAAATATGGAGGTAGCACTAATTTATTTGCATGTAAATGGATAGACACCTTCATATTCTAGTGATGCTAATTGTTGAAAGAAATTTACAATTGAATGTGACAACCATTAACTTAAGGGTCAAACTTTGCTGCTCTAGTATAAATGACTGATAAAAATATGTTGGAGCTTATCACATATACTGCCTCGGATATTAAACATAACCAAGTTTTGAGTTAATCATTATGCTCAACATTCCAACTATGTATGGGTCATAAATAGTAATGTCTATCTAGTTATTGATGTAAGCTTTGCTAGATACATTACAAAAAAACTTTGCAAGATTCTCTTTGTATATATTGTATTAGGATAATCAAAGATTGAGAGAATGTCATTTTTTGGTACAACCAAGAGTATCTCCTCACCCTATGGTAATGAAGTAATTCCCTTCAAATGCGTGATATTCCTCTCAATAAGTATCGCTTCCCAGAGTCGAACCTTGACCTTTTGGTTTATTGTGGGATCTAGTAAAGTCTTACATCACTAGATCAATGCCTTGTTGTTAATGTGACTTAATAATTCCTTTTGTAGCTCTATATTTATTATCCATATTTAATGGGATTAAATAGTTTTTATGTTGTTGACAATTTCTTGATGTATTAATTGATTATTTAAATTCTTCAATCACTAAATGGCATTGCGTTTTTCTACTGCCTAGTGCTTACCAGTTACCATGCTGATTATGATTGCATTATGACTAGAGAATGTATCTTCGATTTCAAAGAGATAATGAGTTCTAGGCACTCTGATTATGAACATATGAAATAAACTAGTTGTTACCTTTTTCTCCATATTATTACAATAGCTCTCCCTTGTTTTCATTTTTGCATAAAATTTAACCCCCTTAGGCTTAAGTGACTAGGGTCTATATATATGTATTGATAAAGTATCCACTCGTAATTATTTTGGTGAAGTAGACATTTACATAAATAGAGCATACTTTTCTTTCTCCAACTTTATTGGGTATGTAGAAAAGGGAGTGTCTACTATTGTCTCAGGGTCTAGATGCATGGGAGCAACTGTGCTGTTGGGGAGAATAAGGTTATATTTGGCTTTGGGCTCCTGGCTCTTTATCCTATGCAGCAATTTTAATGTTACTTTCAATGTGATGAATCAATTACTTCCTAATGATTGAGAATAGTACACTTTGTCATCCTTTATTACAATGCTATCATAATTTGTCTTAATTAAACAGTAATAATGGCATGATAGCTGGGTATATAAACTGAACTAAACATATGTTAGTTCAAACAGTGATGGCACCAATGGGTTGCTATAATTGCCTCATTTACTAGGTTTATTTATTCCATAGTTGTAATAATTATTGATTTGTGGATAATGATTTTGTCCTATGATTTTGTTATCTTGTTATATCTAAAGTTGAATTTTTATGCTGAATTTTATTTTTATGTTGATTGAGAGTTTACTTTATTGCAATTTAGTGGTAGCAATTATCTAAATTATCAAATTATTTGAGTTGCCTTTACAGGGTAGAAAAAATTGTGATATAGGTTTTTACCTATCAATAATAACCAAACATTTATCCCACTAAGTAAGGTCAGGTGCATGGATTGCCTACCATGACACATAAATGACAAATCTAAGTATTTCGAATAACAACCCTCATCGTTCCACATGAGTTTAATTATACATTTTCTTGCACCATTGTAACTCAAAAGAATGATTGCCTTGTTTTAGAGAATGAGATGTGAAATGGGTGTAGTTTACAATTAGTGTAAGATTCACATTACTTTGTGAACAAAGCATTTTATTTCTAATCCAATTAGTGACCATTTATAATTCTTACATGAATTCTAGTGCTTATCATAATTGAATTGGTTCATATGATCATCAGTTTGTAATGAAGCTACAGAAAGGAATGGATCATCTGAAGAAGATGTTGATCTACACAACATTATAGATCCTCAAGTAGAAGACAGAGAGTTGAAGGGTCATCTTTTGCGCAAGTATAGCGGATACTTAGGGAGTCTAAAGCAAGAATTCATGAAGAAGAGGAAAAAAGGAAAGCTACCTAAAGAAGCAAGGCAACAATTACTTGAATGGTGGAGCAGACATTACAAATGGCCTTACCCTTCTGTATGTTTCATCTATATCACCCTATTCTTCCTAATATTTGTCTTGCTATTTTTATGATTAAATTATAAGGAGCATATAATTTAGAAGATGAAATATATTTTTGGTCCCTGTAGAGTCTTGTAAAATGTAAATACACTTGCTTTCATTTTTTCATTGTTGTTTACTATTGTTACTTCACTTAAAGTGCAAGGATCAAATTGAAAATGATTGACACATGCAAGGTCGAAGAAATTAACATGTTTCTTTTGTCCTTGTCCGAGTTATCATGTCCACCTTATGACTGAGACTCATTTTCAATTTGGTCATTATACTTTCGTGCATGTAAGGTTAGGGTTGTTTTTGCTTATTTTTTATAAGTTTTTTTATAAACTAAGCTTGTTTGAGAAATAAGTTTAGTTTATGGACATAACATAAACCAAGTAAAAGAAGCCAAAGGTAACATGTTCATGTTTGATGGGTTGATTAATTTTTTCAGTTTACAATCTCAAACAACTACTTTATGATAACAACAAATAATTGGGCAAAAATAGAGAAGAATACCATATTTGCAACTCGTGTATAGTAGTACAATTTTCATAATTTACATGGTGCACTTTGATTCAATAACAGGAATCACAGAAGCTGGCTCTGGCAGAATCAACAGGTCTAGATCAGAAGCAAATCAACAACTGGTTTATTAATCAAAGGAAACGGCACTGGAAGCCTTCAGAAGACATGCCATTTTATTCCAATATGATGGATCCAAACCACCCACAATATTACATGGATAATGTTCTGAGCCATCCTTTTCCTATGGATCTCTCCAACACAATGCTCTAGAAATTATTTAGTATGTATTTGATGCAATCTGATAGATTCTGTGTGTTGAAGTTACCATGCAACCCTAAGGGCATGTATGTCACTTGAGATCTAAAACCTTATAATTATGATGTATTAGTATGTGTGATTGATATACAATAGTCTTAGTATGCATGTGTCCACTGTTAGATTTTAAATGGTCCTTATGTGGGTCATCTCTAGTGATGAAAATGTTGAAATATAATATTTATGTGGATCATGAATAAATAAATTTCCAAGATATCATGCTGATTTATCTGTTATTATTCTTCTTGTTGTGTTGGACATGATATTGAGATCAAAATTTGTGCCACGCCTCAGGATTTAGTGTATTTCAATGAACAATGTTTGTACGGTAATATTGTAAAAGAAAGATGCACCTTAGTCTTGTATCATTATCATTGGTAAACAAAAGGAGCATGTAATTCAATTGCACCAACTTTTGGTTATAAGATTTATTATTTATATAATGTTCAATTCCATATACCATCTTAATTATTATAAGAAACTCTTAATTTTGGTGTTAGTCACGTATTTTTTCACTCTAGGAATTAATTTCTTTCTAGCACAATGTGCCCAATGTCAACGGGTCATTTACTTTATTGTCCTCTGTCCATTCATTTCAGTTGGATGGTTTGAGATATCTTAAAATTTAAAGAATTTAACTGATTGGAAAACAAGAATTTGAACATTTTAACAATTCACAATTGCATGAGTCTTCAATTAAAATATATAAAAAATCTGGAAAATTAATAGTCACAGCTTGTAAATTTCATGATTTGATTGGATGAACATTAGTTAGAAATAGAGTAAATTACACTGACACCCTCTGAGTTTTAGTGAAATTACACAAATCACCCATCACTTTTTTACACCTACACAAACCCTCTAGTTTTTATACTTTCATTACACTGACCACCTCTGCATGAGAAATATGTGTAATCTTTTAAACAAAAAATATGATAAATGCAATTAAGTTAAACAAAACATGATATATTGTTCAGACAAGTCCAAATAATATACGAATCAATGTATTTTCGTTATTTTTTGTTACAAAATGCATCAACAGTTCTAAAGAAATATTGTTTAAATCGCTTTTATAGTTTATCATAACGAACCAAAAATAATAAAGATGTATTGACTTATATATTATTTGGACTTGTCTCACAATATGTCATGTTTTTGTTAACTTAATTGCGTTTATCACATTTTTTGTTTAAAAGATTACACTTATTTCTCGTGCAGGGGTGGTCGGTGTAATAAAAGTATAAAAAGTATGGGGTTTTGTACAGGTGTAAAAAAGTAAGGGATGATTTGTATAATTTCACTAAAACTCAGGGTATCAATATAATTTACTCTTAGAAATACTATGAGATTTTAAAAATATAACTTTTCTGCAAGTAAAGAGACTGAACAGGATTGGTGTATTTGACATGGATCTCATGTTCTTGGGGTATATAAGAAAGAAAATAATATAATTTCATTCTACATTTTCGAATTAATCCCTTACCTACAAGATAACATATATGACCATCAAATATTTTATTTATTAATAATTGATTTATAAATGATATAGTCATTTTCTTGTAAGTATGATGGTATAGTATGAGGATATAATATTACTCATATAAGAATATTACCGGTTAGGGTACTGGTATAGTGGTATAGCAGTTCAACTGATAGTTCACTAATTAAACCGCATACCGACAAAATTAAATATAAAAATATAATATATTATTATTAATATTGAAAAATCAGTAAATAATCAATAAATTTTTCAAATTCATTAAAAAATTATTTTTAAATAAAAACTGACCGAGATGACCGACACGTTTTAATTGAAAACCGGCCAGTATAACCAGTTTTGACTGATTTTAACCAGTATAATTGTACTATCGATATAATTAATGTACCATATTGGTATTAAGATTGGTTCACCAATTTACCGATTAAACTGGCCGGCACAAATCAGTTTTTATAACAGTGATATAAAGTGTTTGATAAGGATTTCTCTCTATTTACGTTGCTGTAGCCTGTATGACCTTGGATTTCTCTCTCTTTACGTTGCTCTACCCTTTCACTTACATTTGGCATATGCCGTAATTTTTGGTTGTTAATAGTAAGAGAATTAACATATCTCTTCAGTTAGTAAAAGTATGATTTGTATAATATTTGATTAGTTTTAGAAATATTTTCATAGAAAAATGATTAAATATGACATATGTCATAATTTTAATGGATAAAGGAAGAAATAATTCATCCCCTTATCTAAGGAAATACTTTATTTTCATTTATTATTCAGTAAAATAATATACTAATACTTTATTCTCATTTATTAATAGTCATCCAACTTATTTTTTATTGCCTTTTTTATCCTAAAAAAATTATATTTTTATCTTATATCTATATTTTAATTACACATTTAAAATTAAATCTATCATTATCTCTAATAATTATTAGTATTGAATGAAAAATGCAATGAATTTTACACGATATTCGGAGAGCATATCTTTTATCCACAATATATCTCACTTCATGTATCATAAGTTGTGATCGATAAAAAATAATTAATAATTAAAATTTTAATTTTAATATATATTTTTAACCAATCACCATATAGGATTAAGAGAAGTTGTGGTCAGATATTAGGGGGAGAGAAATGTGGTGTAAATTAATATGAGGCCGAATCCATAACCGAAAAGCCCGTACCGTTTAGGTTAGCAAGGCCCATTAGGTAGACGCTTTTGTAAGAAGTGTTTGTTGAGTTCTCTCTCCTGTGGAAGCTTGGGACTTGCCTCTGTGTTCTATTGCTGGTAATTCATTTTTCTTATTCTCAATTATTATCTATTCCATTCATGCAATTATATACGTGATGCTGAATTTCTGTTAGACATGTGATGCTTTTTCTCATTTTAACGTTTCGTTTCTAGAAATTCTTAACTGTAAATTCTCCTCCCTAGTTTTCTGTGGATTTCAGTGAAATGCTTGATCATTTGAATATAATATTTTGTTTATTTGTCTGATGCAACTAGTAGTTTTTAACTGTGGTTAAGTAGAGGGTGAGTCTCGGCTCAACTTGCCTTATGACCTGGAGGTCATGGTTTCAAATCCCGGAAACATGTAAGGCTGCATACATCTATTGTCCCGAGGTAATACTAGGTGGGAGCCTCGAGTATCTTGAAACATCATTATCAATAGTAAGAATAAGTCATTTGATAAATGTTATTAAAAGCTCAGTGGTGGAGTAGGAACCTAGGAGTTGTGGTGGGTATTTCAACTTAAAATTGCGAAATTTCAGAAGTTGCCTATTCACACACTCACCATTGCTTATGAAATTCAAATGAACAGGTACAAATCCACTTGCTGCTATTGGAATTATAGATTCTTTGCTCAAGAATGACAGCCTTGGTCTCCAAAAGGCTACTACGTTCTTTTGGGTCATTGCATTCAGTGGGGAGATATTGCTGTAATTCCCCTAATGCTGGGTTTTCTCGATCACATGGTAAGTGGTTTATGTTGTTCTTTAACTAAGCAGCTTCCCTTTGCCCTTAATTCAAACTTTATTGTTTTTCAGCTTTCATAAATCTTCGTATATGTGATTATTTTTCATAACAGATATAGGCAGCATTTTATCTGGGGAAAGACGGTTGTCTGCAGAATGTTCCGGCCTTCTCTTGGTACATTGTTGTTGCATTTAGTTTTACGTCTCTGTGTAACTTCTTTCAGGATGAATTTTAATCAGTTCAGATCTCTCCTGTGCTTTTGTTTGTTAACGGATTATTGTTTAATAATTTCGTATGGTGTATTTAAATGCAGGCCAGGTCAATGATCCATCAGTTTTCTACTTCTACTATAAATCCTAGGTCTGATGAAAGTTCATTTCCCTCCGATTTGCTGTCCAAAAAGCCCATCGCAGCATCTGCGGAGCGTGCTATAGGTATGAAGGATAATTTGGAGCACTTCATACATGAATTTGCTGGTGCTTCATTCTGCTTCTTTGATATTTCTTTCTAATATTTGTCTGCTAGTCATGATAAAGTGCCTATGAAGCACGTATACAGATATGTGTGTCGGATACGATATGTATCCGATACGTCGACACACATTTTTCTAAAATATAGGATACGATACATTCAGGGACGCGTATATAAAATAGTAAGAAATACAAAAAATATGATAAAATTGTAAGTATAAATCAAAATATTAAAAGTAGAAAATATAATGGAAATTGTAAATCATTGTCATCCAAAATTCCAAGTATCAAAACTAGAAAATATAGTGAAATAATTCATAAAATTGATAAAATGTATCATATCTTATCCTATTTTTTGTTGAAAATGTATAGATATGTATCTTCATCTTTATTTTTATTTTTAATTTTTGCATTCTCTAGGGATATGTATCCTTCACGAATCCGAGCGTATCCGTGTCAGATACATGTCCGACATCGACACGTGAGGGCGTTCAACGTATCCGTGCTTCAAAGTAAAGTGCTACATAAATTTTGGAACATGAGACAAGTTTCGTTTTTCATTTTGGATTAATTTTTTTCCTTATCACGTATTTTTTTAACGTTGTCCAATATGGATTGAATTTTTTCCTTGTCAAATTTTTTTCATAAAAAATAACATTTGCAGTCTTTCGATGAAAAGTTGAAGATTCATAATTGTCTCCAACAAGCATATGTAACAGACAGAATACATTTCTATGTATTGAATGCCAGAAATTAGTATGTGCTCATTCTAAAGAACATGTTTATACCTAAAATTTGATCAAATATGTGTGTTGTATAACTCTTATTTCACATTCTGTCTAGCGTGGTCAATTGGTCTTGTGAAACTTCATAGTTTGTGTATGCTTAAAGACTACTTCTGCTCTGAAATTGAATGAATTTGTAGTCAATGTTTAATCTCTGTGCCGTCTTGCCTATTCCTAAAGTCATGTATTAGACATTTTTCGTATAATTATTATTTGTTGGTTAACAAGTGCTTTCTCTAATTCTTAACTGCTACAACCTCTGCTTGAATGGTGTCTCTGCCCTTTTCAAGAATGAGAGCAAGGCGATGATTTAAGCCCATTATTACAGATCAAAGTTTTGAGTGCCTCTTTGATTATAAAAGGGGTTGCATAGTGTACGAGGCTCCATCCTAGTGGGGTCTGGGAAATATACACAGCCTTACCATGAAGAGGCTATTTCCAAGAGTTGAACCCATGACTTTCAGGTCACAAGGCAAACAACCTTAACGTTGCTCTGAGCCTCACCCTCTTTGATTGTGTTCCCTATTTTTTGCCACTGCCTACCATCTATTATGACACGAGTTGATTGTTGTTTCAGTAAGATCTAAGAGTGTTGTTAACACAGTTCATTATGATGTAGGGCGCTGTCAAGATCTTTTAATTCCAGTGACCAACTTTCATAATGAAGACAAGGGCTTTATGGTTTTAGCTGGAGATGTTTTTGATTTGCCCATTAGGAAGGATATTATTCATCGCGTTGTTAGGTGGCAGCTTGCAAAACGACAACAGGTAGTGATTGCTTGATGTTTTGGAAATATGAAGCTTGTTTATCATTGGAGCCATGTAATACTCAATCATTTATTCTCTTTCATTAAATTGCATTGACAATTGATTGGGGCGAGCTCAATAGGGGATTGGGCTGGAGATGACAAGGATTTGGATCTGGAACCATAACCATAACCATGGTTTGACATGTCTTTTCAGTTGTTTAAGGATGAGATATTGCCAATGATGTTTTGTCTCTTTTATTTGTTGAAATGCCTTCATGATTATTATGTTTTCTTCCACTTGACATATAAATGGTATTAGATATATATCTGGCATGGATCCAAATTGTTAGCTATGAAAAATTTCTATGAGAGTGCTTGCTAATTCAATTGGCCAACAGGGAACTCACTCAACAAAAACTATCAGTGAGGTGAGTGGGACCGGGAGAAAGCCTTGGCAACAAAAGGGAACTGGTAGAGCAAGGCACGGGTCATTGCGTGGGCCTCAGGTAGTGAAGCGTTCTGGTCATTAATTTCCAGTCTATCTATTTTCCTGTTTCTACTCCCCGGAGTATTTGAAGTTAATAAGTTTATGTCATGATAACAGTTCAGGGGTGGTGCCACTATGCATGGCCCTAAGCCTCGAAGCCATGCTTTTAAACTCAATAAGAAGGTCCGGCGTCTGGGGCTGATGATTGCTTTGTCAGCTCGTGCAGCTGAAGGAAAGGCAAGCTTCATCCCTACTTTTCTACATCAATCCCCCACCCCCCCAACACACACACACACACACACACACACACACAGAAATAGAAAGGGACATCATCTCTACATTCTACTGTCTCCCTTTCATGCTTTGTCATTTTACTTCACCATTTTTGTGTGTGTTCTTGCATATATTTGATGAAGTGTGATTTTTCACTTCATGAAGGTTTCGTGTTTAGAATTTATGGTTATATCGTTCAATGATTCACTTTCTGATTCCGTTAGGGGTGTCTTTTTTATTGTTATCACAATTAAAGACATTGTAGTGTGCACTGTTTATTTGGTTGTCATTTAATATTTCATACGAGTGTTCCCAGCATCAGCCTTTGGGCTATAAAATCATATCATATGTTACTGAATTTCACACACATATATATAGTTATAAAAATGAGTAATGACCAATGCTGGCCTTTCTTTTAAATGATAACGTCCTGGGAAAATAAGTAGACTGCAACTTCTTCACAGAATTGTGGTTGTGTGTTGGGTGAATTGAAGTAGGAACAAAAGAATTAGGGTTCTTCATTCTAAGGTTAGAAATATCTTTAGGCCTAAAAGTATATCACATTACAGCTACTACAAAGTCCTAAGTACTATTTATACTAGGTTAATTGTGATTACTAATCCTAGTCCAAAGTACAAGTCCCTTCTAAACTTTGCACTCTAGAGTCTACTCATTAAAGGTCATGTGTCATTCATGTGAGTACTTAATGTAGTAAGACTGTAATGCCATGTGAAGTATCAAAATGTGAAATGAGGAAATAACTCAAAACAAAAGAAAATGGGCGTTACTTCTGCATCAGCTGTTCTTTGATTCCTTTTTTATTGTAAGCTCAATGGTTCTTCTGGGTATGCAATCCTATGATAACATATTCTATAGTTTACATTACCTAGATGTCATTTATGGATTCTGGTTGGGTATGTTGGATTTTGTATTTATGTAGCTTTTTGTACGTAAGTTGTTCTTTTATTTCTTTCACCCCATTATCATCCTGCTAATACTATTTGCAATCCCTTCATTTGTGTTTTTTTATATTGTATGTTAAATAAGGTTTGTTCTTGCGTTTTGTGCACTTATTGGGGGATTGCAGCTTCGTGTGTTTGATGATCTGAATGTTCCCACACATAAAACCAAGTACATTGTGAATTATTTCAACCAAATGGAGGGAACCAAGAAACTTCTGCTCGTAGATGGTGGCCCGATAGATGAAAAGTTGAAATTGGCTACACAAAATCTACATTATGTTAACGTACTTCCCGCCATTGTAAGTTTCAGTTTTTCCCTCTTGCTGCTTCTATCATAGTTTGAAAGGAAGAGTGATATTTTAAAACTGCCTTTTAAATTTCTATTAAAGTTTATAAATATGCTTCCTAGAATCAATACAATTACAACAGTAAGTACCCAACCCTATCCTGTCAGATGGGGTTTTAGCTATGTGGATTAATAATCAATCGATGCAATATTGGTTTCTTTTTCTCATGTATGGTGTGTGACATGATTTTGCAGGGCTTGAATGTTTACAGCATTTTACTGCATGACACATTGGTGATGTCGCGAGATGCTGTGAACAGAATCGTTGAGCGTATGCACACTCCAATAAATCGTTAAGGCAGCTACTATAGCGATCCATTTCATCTTCATGAAACTAGGAAAATGATCCGGTGTCCCTTTCTGTAACAACTCAGAATCCAATGAGAATATATTTTGCATGTGATTTGTGTTGAAATCATATCAGCTAGGCAAGTTATGCCTTTCTGGCAGTATTGGAGGTTGGAACTTAGGAACTTGATGGTCGAATTTTGATGTTAAATGGTTAGCATGATTTTACTTTTCTTTTGTTTCCCTTAGCATGGATTTGAGAGGCATAAAATTGGTCACTCTAGTGAAAGATTGAATATTTGTCATAATGTTGAACTCTTAAACTTGGATTGATTCAAAGTGACTTATAAGCTCATAGGCCAATTTTATTGGTTGTGAGAATATACACGCTGCAAGACAAAGCAATGAGGCATGTCTGGATTATTGCAAAAGATAAATAAAATTCAAGTACCATTTGTTTTTGGATTACAAATATTTAAACTAAAACTAATATTTTACTAAACTTAAATTAGATAATCTACAAAATAAATAGTTTACAAATGATAAAATAATCTAAGGAGAGGTCAATAAAAAAAATGAAAGTGCTATTGAAATTTGAAGGATAAAATGATAATGAAATTGGTTAGAAAAATTAAGCAATAAAAAAAATATAACCCACTATAAAAGATAGGCTATTTTTAGTTTATTTTTTTCATAAATAACAGCTGAATTTTTAATTTTAGTGGAGTGCCAAATATACTTCTGCAATTTTAAACTTATTTTTTGAAAAATAAGGGAAAACTACGAAGTTCCACTGTTTGATAATTTCATTATTTTTCTAACTTAAAAGGCCATTCTAAGCATAAAGAGGTATTTGTTGGTAGTCTTTTATTTTATTCTAACTATAGGAGGTACCTGATGTGAACCAAGTAGGAAAGAATTGTTGACTACCCGAAATTCGAGTTCAGAAGAACACGACTACCATACTTTTCAATGCTTAGTAGAATTTAAAAATAAATTTGTATCTAATTGATATGTTTAAATTATTTTTTGATGAAGGTAATGCATGCATCTAAAAATTAATGTAATGTTGTAGAAAAATAATTATATAATAAGAAGATGCTGTCCCTTTGTATAATTTTATCCGAAAATCTATACAAGACTTTTGTCAATATTAAGCTCATGGAAACTATTGACTCAATCCAACTCCTTAAATAGGCACATAACAAATATATTAATCAACTACTTATTGAAGCATTGTTATGGACTATAGAATCTAAAAGAATGCAATCCAACCAAAGTTACTCAATTATTTCAGGATCTTCATGCATAAAAAGTGGAAACGCCAAATGCCAAATGCACTGTCTCTTGACGAGGACAATAAAAAGTGGAAGAAAATAATGGAGTAGGCCCTTCAGTATGCATGCAATGTCATATCATAACATATCCAACTCATTAGTAGTTGGACTTCAATCATGTGCTCACAAACAAAGTAAAAGGCGTTGATCTAGTGATATAAGATCCACTAGATTCTTAAATAGACTAAAATGTTTATGGTTCAATTTCTTTAATTGACACTTGTTGGGAGAGACAATCGTATACTCCAAAAGGACAATTTCTTACTCATAAGACAACCATTGGTTATACAAAATAACATTAAGTAATAAAGTTATTCTACATATTTTTTCTAATCTAGCATCTAGGTGAGAATGACATCAAATTACATTGTAATAAAGCAATGTAAGGTAAATATATAGTTTATTTCCAAAGTATTATTAAATGAAGTGTGAAAAATTCCAAACACAAATATCTTGAATCTGTTTGATGCATCTTTAAAACTTCTACTCTTTCCTGTTTTTTGTAATCATTATTTTTTACCCGGACAACTACACTTTACACAAAATTGTAAACAAAATTAGAGGCTTAAACACTTAAAAGGACATGTCTATGGACTCATGATCCGGAGTCTTGTGACCATAACCAGATTCCTCACTTGGTCGTCGTTTAACCATGCTTGCTCTTTGGACTAGTCGTACCAATGCTTGCACCACCTCAGACATGGGAGGTCGAAATTCAGGTTCCGGCTATGCAAAATATAAAAAAAATTCATCAATAAAATCATTTTAAGGATTGATGAAGTAAACAAGTAATGGGAGTGATACTAAAATATAGCTTTGCAAATAAGTATGCTTACAACATTTGTGAAAGAAGCCAAAATAAGAAATTAAAAGAATTTGTACCTGAACACATAGGGCAATGATATCGGCGAAGCGCGAAAGTGACTTTGCAGGATACATGCCATTCAAATCAGGATCAACCATTTTTGCCAAAGCATCTATATCATGGAGCTGCGGTGTAGCCCACCTCACAAGTGATTGCTCTGATCTAGCCCGTGAACTGAACATACAAAAATTACGAGTCTAAGAAACCATGCCGAAAAGAAAAGATAGTATTAAGAGGCAAACATTAATGATGAGCATTACTTTCAATCACGTGGGATAGACTCACCTGTCAAGTGGTTTCCGACTCGTCAATAGTTCCAGCATAACCACCCCAAAGCTGTAAACATCGCTTTTTACAGTGTATACTCCTGATAATGCAAACTCAGGAGCACTATAACCAAATGAACCGACCATCTGAGTTGAAACCTGTTAAGCACAAAGATAATTATTTTCACCAATGTAGTGTACTTAGAAAAGATACAAATACCATGTTCAGCAGTGCATGAAGGAAAAACGAGCCTCTTTCACCAACCTGCCGTTCGGTGCTTGGTGTTAGAGCAGCTAAACCACAGTCAGAAAGGTGAGGATTGAGCTCCTCATCAAGTAATATATTTGCTGATTTAAAATTTCTATGAACAATAGAAGGCAAGCAAACTTCGTGCAAATACCTAATGGACAAAGCGTGTTACAAAAAATATATAAATTAGCATGAATGTGATATGCTAACTCATCCTAAAATAATAAAGTTGGGGGAAAAGGTAGGGGAGAGGCTTAATATGTCATGTATATGATGAGACATACTCTAAAGCTCGAGCTGTGCCGAGTGCTATGCGTACACGGGCATTCCACGATAAATCCTTACTGCTATCTTCAGCAAAATGGAGCATGTCATGCAGATTCCCATTTCCTATGTGCTCATAAACTAGAAGTCGTTGGCCATGCTCAGCACAATATCCAGACAATGTAACAATGTTTGGGTGCCGCAAGCGTGACATATTTGAAATAGCTTCAAGAAAATTGTCTTCCTCTTGTAGTGACAATGCCGACTTGTCGATCTTCTTAATAGCCATGATCTAAACACACACAAAAAACCCAGGAACCATTAGAATATACATAAATGTGAACATAAAAGGGAATAATTTTCATAAATTTGATTTTCTAAGAAAATAAAATATACCAAAATAGAACATGAAAATGAAGAGATACACATAGAGTAGAGAAGGTAGATAAGAAATGCAACATTAAAGGTTACTTTTCCATTTGGGAAATCAGCCTTGTAAACTCGACCGAGAGAACCTTCACCAATAATAAATTCCTGACTAAAGCTATTTGTCGCGCTTTGGAGAGAAGCAACTGTGTATGGTGTGGAAGTTATAGGGGATTTCATTTGCCTTATAGATCCGCTCTTTATAGGTAGCCTCCCAATCATCGCATTTTCTGCAGGAGGAGGCTTGAGATCGGCAACAACAGCAGTACTTTTTACTCTTTGCTCTTGCACCTGAGGAGTTACTGCATGTAAAAGCCCAACAGAGAAGTTAAACTTGCGAGGAGGCGTATATGTAGTCCTTAATCTTAAAACAATAAATATAACAGTAGGAAATCTCTATCGAGCATTTCACAGAACAATAGCTACAAAAGGATAATGTAAATGAATTTTGTTAAAGAATAAAGAGAAATGTCGCCATCACAACCAAAACTTAATCTCACTAAGTAGGGCCGGTTACATGGAACAACGTCATAATTCTCTATCATAAATCATGTTCATTGACATAGTATTAAGATAATATTTTTAGAAAGAAACCAAAATACACAATCAGAAAATATAATAGGAAACGAGAAGGTACATGGAGGGAACTCACCATTTGTAATTCCACGAGGAAGGCTCCCACTAGAAGTTCTTGCACCATTTTCCTTCTTATTTTGCTTTCGGATACAGAAAACAAGAGCGAGTAGCACAAGAACAGTCACCAACACTGAACCTAAAACAATGCCTACAATGGCCCCCGTTGTCAAACCCTTATGGTCATCAGTCTTTTCATCACTAGAACCCCATGCTTTATCATGTGAACCAGATTCAGAACGATGATGACTACTATGAGATCCACTCGGCGGAGGTGATGTAGATGGCGGTGAAGGAGGAGCAGGACCATCAGCAAAAGAATTTCCATCATATCTAGCCCATATTTGAAGAGTCACATTAACCACATTGCTGCAATTATGCACTACAAAACATATAGTCATTTTATAAAAAAATGCATAAATACTTACATGAAATTACCGATGGAACTAAGTTCATGAGGTATCCATCCACTGAAATTATTGTGAGCAACATTTCTGAAAAAATGTGGAGCAAGATAAGAACAAAAGCATAAAGATAATTCAAGGCCCAAAAGGAGAAGAGCTTACAGAGTATCCAACGGCAAACCAACAAGAGCAACAAGAGATCCAGTTAACTGATTGTTCTGCAAAAAGCTGCAAAAAAGTTTTCATAAGCATCAAATTAACATTTACTACAAATCTACAATATGCTATAAGTTCTTCAAATGAAATATCATCCAACATACAGAGAAGAAATATTGGACAATGAAGCAAATGAAAGAGGAAGATCTCCAGAAAAGCTATTGAATGATAGATCCCTGCATCATTGAAAAGGAAGGCAACCATTCATTAAATATAATGAACTTTAAAACTAAGAATAGCTAGCTAGTAATAATTATCGCAACAACAAATAGCTATAAAGCCCGAAGAAATATACAGTTTGAGTATGAAACTCTTTCACCCTAAAATTGTTTTCCCTTGCAGCATAAGCTTTATATTAATATGGTATATCAATATGAACTCGGATCCTCATGTGATCAGTCTAAAGAATTGCAATGAATAAAGCTTCCACAAGAGAAAAATAAATATACTTCAACATTGTCAATCCTAGAACTAGAGTAGTCACATTTAAGCATACTTTTATTAAACCGAATACAATGAAAATGAATTAAATGATGGGAGAATGCAGTGAAGACACTGTAAGATATCTTACAGGGTACCAAGATCAGAAAGAGTTTGAAAGATGTCACCAATTGTCATGGAGAGCGCATTATTGCTTACATTCCTAAAAATCACATCAAAGAACAGTGTAAGAGTGGCTCCAATATACAAGTAAATTGAATACAACAACGACGAAGCCTTAGCCTTACTAGGTGGGATCGACTACATGGATTAAATGTTAACAACCAAATTGAATATTACGAAATAATATTTTAAACATTCAAAAGCAACTTACAAATAATTAAGAGAAGTCATGGCCGAGAATGAATAAGGAAGATTTCCACTTAAATTATTTCTTGCAAGGTTCCTGATTGATACAATTGAAGAGCAATGACACATTTCAGTGACAAGAAAAATTAAAATAAGAAAAACCACCAAAGTGAAACTGATCAATAAATGAATATTACATGCTTGTAAGATTCGGCGGCAACTGGTAAGGAATTATGTCATGGATCTTGTTGTCACTTAAATCACTGGACGAACACGCGTAAGAAGCTATCAATCACCAATACATTAAAATAGCTAATACTATGTGTACCACAAAATAACAGAATAGAATTATCTCACAGCTTTCTCAGTGACATGAGATCTGAAAGAAGGTAACCAAGAGTCCCATTGAGTCCTAAACCTGAGAGCTCACTAAACAGCATTACAACATGGATCAAATCAGTCATTTTTCTCAATCAACACACTAAAAACAACTATAAAAAATTATTATTGTGCAGTGTCATCTGAATCTCTTACATGGAAACAACTGATGAATCCTCACAGGTTATCCCTTTCCATGATTCTCCACATGGATCACCATCACTGATTTTCCAACCCGTTAGCACATTTGGACTATTTAAAGCATTGTACAAAACTTGAAGAGCTTCAACTGTAACATGAGAAACAACAATAAAAACTATCAATAATCCATAAAGGCAATGGCATCAGCCACTTTGCATTAACAAATTCATATATAGCCATAAAAATGGATTAAGCTCAACCTTATTTCCAATAAAAAATAATAGAAGGAAAAAAAAACATTTTTTTTGGTTGGAAAAAGCATAAACCCGTGACTTCATTTACTGCACTCTCTCCTCCATAAACCAGACTTCAGAAAACAAAAACCAAAAACCCCAAACGTAAACGCTCCCTCATCGGTTCAGTCCAAAAAAAAACGCTAAAGCCAAAAAAGACAATGTTTTAAGAAGCCAAGGTTTCAACTTGGGTTGAAGCATCAACCACCCACATCGCAAAATCCAAACTTTTTATCAAAAACGAAAACTTTTCCATAACATTATGAAATGAAGACCCCACAGCAACAAAACCAATCAATGAATCAACCAAACACAGCGTGATGATATCATAAAAAGAACAAATGAGAAAAAGGGTATAATAGTAGTAATAGTAATACCATCAAAAGGGTCAGTAATAGAGAGTGAAAAAGGCAGAAGAAAAAGTGAGAGGATCAAAGAGAGTGACATGAAGTTAGAGAAGGAAAAGATGATAAGAGGCATTGTTGTTTCTACTTCAGAAGCGTGGTTCAGGTGTGGGAGAGTGCATGCAATAATAGCATGGGGACGATGGGAAAGAAGATGAAGAAAACGGTAGTGAAAGTAGTACAATAGTAGTTGAGGTTTAGATCACGAATGGCAGAATAAGAAAGTAATGCATTTAATGAAAGGGACAGATAGAAATTCGAAGCGAAGCGTAGAGTAATGAATACAGAGAAACTAAAAAAGCAACCAGGGTTATTAATACCCTACTCAACATGGTATTGTGTTCTATATTTAATACTAATAAAATAAAATGGGTTATTTAATGGTAGATAATATACTTTAGATGGATAAAACAAATGTAATAGTTATGTATTTAATTATTTATACTATTTTGATAAAAATTAAGTTAATTTCTTTAAAAGATTAATTTTAAATAAAAAATAGTATATATGACTAATATGATTTAATTGAAAACCGACTAATATGATAAGTATAATTGTTTATTATATCTACTAGTGTATACAGGTACGGCGAATATGGTGTGATATTACATATTCAGTTTTTATATATTTCATTTTTTTTGAATTAGAATGTATTTGTTATGTTCGGTGTACTTTATATTATATTTTTTGTGTTTATGATAATATTTAATTTAAGGTGAGATATGTGGTTAATTAATGTATTGGTGGTGGTTGCTTAGGATTATATAGTTTTTTTGTAAAAAATAAATAATGTGAAGAGTAAAATAGGAAATAAAAATTACACAATTAGAGAAGTTATTTCAAGTTTTGTATTTATATATAGTATAGATATAGTTCATTTCACTAGTTTTTTTGGGTAACTAACCAATACTAAATGATTTTCGTAACAGGCAAAAGAACACCCAAAACAATAAATTACATGATTTTTTCAGCATAATTATTATTTCAAAGTAAAACTAGTATTGAAAATTATATATATATATATATATATATATATATAATTACATGATTGATAGCTAAGATATAATGAAGAGTGAGGATCTACTTATTCCAAGAGTAAATTTTTTAAATTTACTCTTTATCTTAGCTATCAATTCTAGGGAAATTAATGTTTAGATGTACCCACTAATTTAAAAAATTGAATTTTTTTTAAAATTGATGTTATGATGTGGAGTAAATTTAAAAAACTTAAATAATGAATAGTAATAGTGTTAAAAAAAGTTAATATGAAAATAAAAAGAGTGGATGGGGTGGAGGGTAGTTTTGTTTAAAGGAGTGAAGCAATATATGGGGCCTATGCCTTTCTACTTTATGGATATTATTTTTTTGCTTCTATCCATTTTACATTCTTATTCCACACCTTTCTTGCTTTTACCCCAACCTGTGTCAGGAAATCACACAGTTTTGAATATCAGATAATAAGATAATGATTAGGTAAAAAGTCACGTGAACATGATAATTTTGAGGTTTAAACATTTTCTTTTCAATTGGGCTGATGTTATTACAGGCCTCAGATGTCAATACCAATACCAAGAATTAACTTGGCCATCAAATAATAGCTGTGAAATAGATTAGTAGCTAGCAAATCAAATAGCATAAACAAAATTACAGGAGTATAAATACTTCCTAGCTGTGAAATATGCAGACAATGTAACTTCATTAACAGTTTTGAGTCTGGCATGGATTGCATCAGTTCCAATTTTAAGGTGAATTTTAGCACCTTTTGTTGCACTTTCTAGCAACATTTGGTGCTGCTTGTAGTGTCTCTTCTGGCCATTAACCTAGAGTTTAATCAGAAATAAATATGAAACAACGAAATTGAGGTGGCTTGAAATGTATCCATTCTTACATAGAGTAGTTTTTACTCGATCACAATTTATTATATGAGAAGTACACCAAATAAGATACATAGTGAGACATGTAAACTTGTGAAAATATGCTAAAATTAAAGTATTTAATATGCATGGTTACTTTACATATAATTAAATTACAAATTGAATAAGTATACAAAATATAAATTAAGAAACCCTCACACATATGTAAAAAAAGCTAATTTTAGTGACGTGCATGGCCCCAGTTGAAGTTCTATCATATTTTAAGAGTAAAAAGGGGTAATTTTAATTATGTATATGATATCCTAGAAACATGAGCACAATTAACAAAATTTTATTAACAAATTATCTTGTCTTTTTCTCTGTTGCTAATCATATGCAATAATTACTTCTACTACACCAACATATATTTTTTCATACTCCTTGAGAACTTATTATGTTACTCCTCTCACTATTATCCATGAGTGATTATAAGTAAGGAGGAAGAACAACATTTTCTTGATGAGCACGTAATAGGAATTTTTTTCACTGCTTAGCAATTGGCACAAGTCAAAGTTCGGGTATCTTTCAGATCAACATAGACTTAGATTCAATCACAGATTCCGGTGCAAGCAACAGACACACGAGATGGAAGGTGAATGCGTCTTGGATCTGTGTTTATAGATTGAAAGACAGCTAATATGGAGAAAAACAAAGACATGAGTCATGATCTTTTGCTTATAGATGAAGATTTAAGTCCAAAAGCACCTAATAAGATAATAATACTATCGACAACACCAAAATTAACTCATAAATACATATAATAAGATGAGAGTGTTAGTAATAAATATCATATGACACTGATTCTGAGATAAATAAACAAAGGATAAAGATCAATATTCTTAATAGTGTTCCATTTTCTGTCCTAAATTAATTAGAATTTTTTATTTTTTATTTTTTTTTATTCATATGACAACATGTAATTGGTTTAGAAGAGGGAATATGACATGATTAAGGAGAGATAATCCTTGTCCATAAACAATATATCACTGTTAACTCACTACCATTCAGGGGATGCACCTACATAGTCCACAGTGACTCACTGAGGGCACCAGCCCCCATTTTTTTTAAAAATAATTATAGATTTGACATTTTGTTATACAGATGACTTATTTGAGTTGGAACTTTTCTTTCTAAAACAACATTACAAATATAAAAGTTATTAGATTAGAGTGATATACAAATTATTATTTTCTAATGCATAGTAATATAGCTAGCGTTTAACTCTCGAAAATATATGCGTAAATTGGCTAAACATTGATGACAAATTCTTGTACCATTCTCCTTTATCTTTGTTCTTTTTTGTAATATTTGATTGTTAACATATCTATATTTTTTGCACATACTAATTGTTTTTTTTAATATATTTGTGTAGCATGATTAATTAAAAGATGTCGTTCCACACATCTAATAGGGAGAAGTGAAATCATTTATCTAAGTTGTATCTTTCACACTTATCCATTGTAATTTTTTTTGCACATAGGAGAAACTATATGATGAATAAATCATTCTTGGTAAACCTCAACCCATATGACAAACTAAGGGATGTATATTCTTATTGCTATATTGTCTCCAACCCTCTCTCTTAGTACCAATGTGAAGAGTGCAAAGAACTCTACTTAGCACTCTTAATATTGGACGATGGTTTTCTTGAGAATAATGTAATTCATTTAGTTAGTTTCATTAATCGATTAATAGATTGTACAATCGCTTAAACAATATGTTATTTTTGTTATAAAGACACTATAGCTGGAATAAAAAAGGCGCGAAGTATTTATTCAATTTTTTGCTCAATACACTCTTTTCACTCGATAATCGATTACTCATATCTTAATCGATTAAATTCATTCTTTTCCCCCTTTCCTTATTTCCTTCCAACAGTGGTATCTAGAGCTAAGTGATTAGGGATCTATGGAGGCGCCAAGTTAAGGTGCAAAAAGCTTCAAAGTGGTGAAGCTCATAGTTGTGATAAGAGACTCAAGGAGAAAGGGGGTGAAAGTGAAGCTGCAAAGGAATATGGCAACCTCACATGAATTTTCAATGAATCTTCTAATTCTTGATGGGAAGAACTATGACCATTGGAGCATTTAAATGAAGGCAATATTTGTGTTCCAAGAATGTCTTGATGGTGCGCAATTTAGGCTACAAACAATAGAGGAAGATTCAGTGGAGCATAAGGAAGCCAAGAAGAGGAATTGCAAGGTAATCTTCTTGATTCATCAATGTGTAGATCGTGCAAACTTTCAGAAGATTTCTGCAGCTTCTTGTTCCAAGGAAGCATGGGAAATCTTAGAGAAAAGTTACTCAGGTGGAATGAAGGTTAAGAATGTGAGGTTTCAAACACTTAGGAGGCAATATGAATTGCTCCAAATGGATGAACAAGAGACAATTGTAGAATACCTCCCAAGAATTTGTGGTTTGATCAATCTAATGAAAGGGCATGGAGAGACACTATCTGAGCAAGGTGTGGTGGAGAAGATACTTAGAACGCTCACTCCTAAGTTTGATCATATTGTAGTGGCAATAAAGGAGTCAAAGGATCTTGAAAACTTCAAGATTGATGAGTTGCGGGGCTCCTTGGAAGCACATGAACGAAGGTTCATAAAAAGGTATTCTGATAGGCAATCTCAGCAAGCTTTGAGTGCTCAATTCAGAAAGAAAAGGTTCTGCACACAATGATAAATTCAAAAGGGACAAAGGAAAGTGGCATGGTGACAAGAGAGTTGAGCCTGAAAATTCAAGATCACAAGGACCAGGGTCTCAAAGGATTAACTCTATCAATCAAAGTTATGACATTGAGATCAATAAGGCTAATTAAAAGGGCCATAAATGGAATAACATGAAGAAAAAGGATAAGAGTAGAATCCAATGTTTCAATTGTAGAAATTGAGGTCATTTTGCCTCTGAATGCAAAGAGAAAAATGCCACTCATGTTAAATAAGGAGAGACCATATTAACCAAGGACGAGGATTCAGAAGAAGAGGTATTGCTACTAGCCAAAAGAGAAGGCTTTTATCAAGAGGCTAGTGATTCAGATGAGGCACTTATGATGGTAAGAACTCAATGTGATAAGAGTTCAAACAGTTGGTATCTTGACACAAGATGTTCCAATCACATGATAGGGCATAGGGAGCGGTTTGTGAACCTGGACAATTATGTTGAGACAAAGATCAAGTTTGTAGATGATAGTTCCATCACTGTAGAAGGAGTTGGTAAAGTGATGATCAAGAAGGATGGATCAGCCTCCTACATCTCTAATGTGTTGTATGTGCCAAGGATGAAAAGAAACATGTTGAGCCTAGGCCAATTATTTGAAAAAGGATACAACACGAGGTTGGAGGATAGGATGCTGAAAGTGTTCAACAAAAGGGGAGTACTGATCTTGAAGGCTCCTCTCTCCCAAAACAGAACCCATAAAGTGTTTCTAATTGATGTTAGTTATAACATGAGATCTAGGTTCAATATATATCATTGGTTTATCTCATACACCCTAATCCTAAGCAATATGTGACTTTTTATAATACTATATTTCAAGCAAATCCCATCAATCTCTACCTTGATTAAAATATATCACTCATTCTGAAATCTACACAACAATGTCGACATTAGTGAACATCTCATTTTACCTTGCTCGTTGCTTAATTCTCTTTAATATCCCCTCACTTAAGAGTTCACCTCCAACATATGTTTTTGAGTATCATTGGCGATGTTACCAAGAGCGTAGTTCTCCAAACTTATTGTGCAACTTCTTGTATCATCGTCTAATGGAGCATATCATCTAGCTCTTTCTTGTTAGGAAGTCTTTCAATACTATCTACTATGAAATCTTTACACCAAAGTTCATCAACAATCGTCATCTTCTATACTTAACCCAATTGAACCATAAAACTTCATTGGAAAGTCTCAACAACTACCACCATTGTTCACACCAATAATCATAGTTTAAAAGAACTATTATAGTCCACCTTGAAGAGTATTACTGTAACACACATCTTACATCAATGTCAACCAATGTTCGTGTCATACCTTTGCATCCAAGTCAATACTCAGTTCACACACTGCATCTCTACCAATGACCATTTACAACTTACATCAAAGTCAATACCCACATTCCACAATGCATCAAAGTCAACATACATCCATGTGCTTTTGTGGAATTGCTAGTAATTAACACCATTCACTATGACGCAGTGAACGCAACATAATGATATTTCACTTTTCCTCTCAAATGAGATATTCTATCTATGAACCTTTGTCTCAAAGCTCGACCCAACACTTGAGTTCCTATCTCCACTATGGTCTCAATCCAATACATGGACTTCTAGGATTTTGGATCCAACACATTTGTGGGTCCTCACCACATTCCACCATGTTTATTCTCATTCAACTCATATGGTTTATCTTGTTCAACTAACACATCATTCATTTTAGAAAAAAAAATTATAAACTATAGCACACTTTTAGGCCCAAGACCGAAATTCTCACGATCTCCATATTAATTGAAATATATTTCTCATTAAGAAATTTACCAAACAATTATGTACTTAATGATATACTTTTACACCAACAGCATTGAATCTATACATGCATTTAGAGCCTCTCCCAAATTTCAGCCTAGTAAACGAAGGCATCCTAGTAAACTAGCATTAAAAAAAACATGGTTGGTTTTTAGGTGAGGAACGATGTGGGTACATGTGTATCGAATCTCACGTTCCATCTCAAAGGGTATATTTACATATGTTGTTACATAGTTTATGCCACTTTATGTATTATGAACTTATGATTAATTAAAAAAATATATTTAAATTAAAATTTAATTATAAAATATTTTTTTGATTAATTACAAGCTAAAAACACGTATGGTGAGGTTAACTATGGATAACAAATCTGCTCCCCTCCCATAGTGCAGACTTCACTTGCGGCAATTCAGTGGTAGTGGCCCCCACGTTCACGCCTCGCTGTCTATCCTACATTCCCACTCCAACCTCAAATACCCAATTTTGAAAAAATTCAATGAAGTGGTTGAAGAAGATGAAGAGAAAGCACCCAAATTAAACATCCCAAATAATTTCTTAGCTTTTGCATGTGCATCAAATTCCAATTCAATAACACCACCTATGTCTATGTATTTTATGCATACATTCCTATTTTCACATCACATAAAAATATAACAAAGGCATGGCTGCAAATAGCAAGAGACGCCACGTCAGCACCAGGTTGAGTTTCAACTGGAAGCTACTGATCCTGTTCTTCTCTGTTTCCCTCTCATGCGTCGTCGTTTTAGCATCTCTCTTCAGGCTTCATTATAGTAATAATAATTATAGCAATAACTCATCTCGGTTGACGAGATCTTCAATTTCTCGCGTATTCAATGGCCCTCCCAAGATCGCATTTTTGTTCCTTGTTCGACGTAACATCCCTCTTGATTTTCTCTGGGGAACATTCTTCCAAAACGGTGTCGTTTCGAAATTCTCCATTTATGTTCATTCCACACCTGGGTTCGTTTTGGATGATTCAACTACCAGGTCCCGTTTTTTCAAAGCTCGACAAATCAATAATAGTATTCAGGTAAATTTCTATTATTATTATTATTATTATTATTATTATTATTATTATTATTATTATTATTATTATTATTATTATTATTATTATTATTATTATTATTATTATTATTATTATTATTATTATTATTATTATTATTATTATTATTATTATTATTATTATTATTATTATTATTATTATTATTATTATTATTATTATTATTATTATTATTATTATTATTATTATTATTATTATTATTATTATTATTATTATTATTATTATTATAAAGTTAGTTTCTTTTCTACTTGTTGATGCATATTAGTGTGTACCCTTTTCGTATGAAGTTATAAAATCATAACTAGAACTAGAATATAAGGTTTTGTTTCATTTCCCTTTGAAAGTTGAAAGTACTTTGGGATGGGCTTTGTAGATTTTTCATCACCAATGAATAGGGATATCAAATTGGCTCTAAAGATTCAATTTTGGTTTCTCAATCAACTGGACACTCTTCCAATGGGTTAGGTTAACTTGTTAATTGTTCAACCTGCTATTTACATGATAGATAGATAGAATTTTTTATATGCGAGGCTCCCACTCGGTGGAGTCCGGTAAATGTAATACACCTTATCTCCACATATGAAGATGTTGTTTCCAGGATTTAGATTTGTGACCGTGAGTCCACTTGGTCAAAAGGTATCAACCTTACACTTGTGCAAAGGATCACTCTTTCTTAGCTCAATGAATCAAGTACAAAAAATGTGCTATGAATGCCAGTGCTGTGATGATATTTATATTATTCTGTAACTGTGGTGGTGTGTAGCTAAGCATTTTGATGGTCGAGAGTATTATCATGCTATTTTCAGACTTGTTCTTTTGCTAGGATTTATGCTTTAGCCTACAATGTGTGTACCAATGGGATTGAATATAAATGAAATACTTCCATGGGTTATTGTATTCCATGTTGATAGGAGTTTAGTGTTGTGCGTATTTTAGGTTTCATGGGGAGAATCAAGTATGATTCAGGCTGAAAAGTTGTTACTAGAAGCAGCTTTAGAGGACCCTGCAAATCAAAGATTTGTCCTTCTTTCGGACAGGTTGGTTTTTTTTGAAGTCTTGCATTAACGTATGTTTCCAGATCAGATTTGTTCTTGCTCTGTTTTCAATACGTTTTGTAGGCAGGGGCAGGTCCCATGCACAGACTCTAAGTTTCTGTTTTCCATGTGTAGCTGTGTTCCCCTGTACAACTTTTCCTATGTGTATGATTATGTCATGGCTTCTCCAAGGAGTTTCGTGGACAGGTAGAAGAAGGCTTTGGTTCTTGAGGTGCTTAGCACAAAGTCTTTTTTGACTGTTAAATTATAAATAGTCCATATTTACAATCTGTTCATTGGAGTGAAGTGGAGAGAGTTGGTTTAAACTTTAAGATGCAATAAACTAGTTTGTTTATATTGCAGCTTTCTTGATGTGAAGGAGGGCCGCTACAACCCAAAAATGTCACCTAAAATACCCAGAGAAAAATGGCGCAAAGGGTCCCAGGTTATTTCTCTCATTTAATTCCTTTTTTCCAGACATCAATGTTGTTCATCCCATTCATTAAGGACCCTTTGCTGGTATTTTATCTGTATTTTTTTTTATTTGTTGTGATAATGGTATTTAGTAGAGTATTTAATTCTGCAATCTGTTGGAACCTACTGGTTAGGCGTGTCCTTTTCTTTTAAACAGAAAAGTTTAGCTGATAGTAGTTGATGGAAAAGCATAAAATTTGGCTAGCTGAAGTATTGGTGAAATATAATCTTCCATTTCATTTTACTCTCCATGTCCATAGTTTTAAGTTGTGATTCCTATATGTGGTAGAATAAATTCAATTATTTGATTTAATTAGTAAAGGCTGTGAGAGTAAGGTTACATACATCTATCCTCCCCGGACCCTACTAGGTGAGAGCCTTGTACACTGGACCGCTCTTTTTTAATTGAGCTAATTAATGTTTTAAACTGCGAAGGCAGGAATTTGTCTTCTTCTTCCAAACTAGTTTCAGATTGAGAACTAAAACCATTGTTGCTCCATGGAGCTGACTTCCGCAAGTGTTTTCTAAGTTATGTCAAAAGGCTCCACTTGCCATGTAATCTGGGAAATTTTTAATTTTGGAAATTCAAGCTGAATTTAGCTATGAACTGCTTCTATAGATATAAAATGCACATCAATTGTTTCATTGAGATTAAAGGGTGATATTTTCAACCATTTATTCCTAGAAATAATGTCTTAATTTGATTTTATTTTGAATTTTCAGTGGATCACATTAATTCGTAGCCATGCCGAAGTGATTGTAGATGATGATATTATCTTTTCTGTCTTTAAGAAATACTGCAAGGTATGTAATTGATCACTGGTTAGGTGGTTTTGACTAGTCCTACATTAATTGCTATACTCTAACATTGATTTCTTAAAGTTGGCTTAAACTTGATTTTATATCAAAGTCATCATATAGAATTCAAAACTTAACCCTTCAGCATACAAACTATACACGACTGGACTAACTGTTTGACTGTAATGTCTTAATAAAAAGTAGAGTACACATGTTTTTCATCCCTGAAAATATAAGCAATTTTGATTTTAGTCCCATAAATTCTTTTTCATAGTTTTTAATCCATACTTTAGTTGATTGTTAATGTTTTAGTCCGTATTGATGATGTGTCAATACTCAATACCATAATTGACCACACCATCAATTATTATGACACGTCACTTGTTGATGTTAGCCACATTGTCATTAGGGACTAAAACCAATTTTTTTTTTAATATATAAGAACCAAAACCTAAAGAAGGAATTATACAGACTAAACCAAAAATTCGATATATTTTCAGGGACCAAAAACATATTTAAACCTAAAAAATATCCATCTAATTTTCTTCTCATTTGCAGAGACGTCCACCAATTGATAGCAGAAAGGGAAAACTGAATCTTGTAAGTCATCTAATTTAGTTTTGATTTTCTAATTTTGTATAAATATGGAATGTATCATATTGTCTTAGACTGTTATACATAATTTTAAGGCACCTTCTTTGCTTTTAATTGGAAATTCAACAATACAAATAAAAGGTGAAGTTAGTTAGTCCTGCCTCCTTCTAGGAAGTGTTCGGGCCCAACAAAATGCCCCAAGAAAACAAACTACAAAATTAAATACATTCTGCTTGCACTTCGCTAACTAACACTGCATTCTTCCAATTCCTAATATTCGGATAGCAGAAAAGAAACGTCATAGCCAATTCTTTTTTAACCACATTAAAGTATTGTTCTGGTTGGGAACTACGTTGTTGAAACTTTTCATATACCTTTCCTTCCAAGCATAGTAAGAAACTGCTGCATAAGCTGCCCAAACCATATGTTTCCTGATCTTGTTTCTGAAAGCATGCATAATCCATCCCACCCATCTGTTGAAACTCTTGGGCCAATAGTCCAGACACAATGATTGGCAAACCTGTTGGAGTAATTCACGTGTCCGTTGGCATTCATAGAACAAATAGTTTATGGTTTCATGCTCAAGACCACACAGGCTGCAAGTTATATCATCAATGTTCATAAATTTATGGAAATTATTAATCAAGGTTGTATGCCTTGAAGTTATGTTGATTATGGGATTATGCTTGTAGTTCTAAATAGGAGGGTGAGCTTGGGCATAACGGTTAGATTGCTTGTCTTGTGACCTAGAGGTTATAGGCTTAAATCCTGGAAATAATCTCTTTGCCACTCTCCCCAAACCCCACTAGTTGGGAGCCTCATGCACTAGGCTGGTAGTAGTTCAAAATAATTGTAACTGGCTAATGGAAGCTCTATGGGCCACTCAAGCAAAGATTGGTGTTCAATATTGAATTGTTGATGTAACATTAAAAAAAATTGTACAGGGAATTCAAAATTATGTATTCCTGGGAACATTGGAATTTTCCTTGGGGCCTGCATTCAGTCTTTGACTGAATGTACCATAAATTTTCAGTAGTCCAGCTTTGTCAAATTTTAAATTGGATTACTAGTTGCTGTGTGTAGCCTTGTAAAGTGTTGTATATTAGTATAGATGTGAGTGTAATAACATATTGGGTAGTTGGTTATTAGGATTAGGAGTTTATAGGTTCTTTAGCGAAACATTATAGATCCTTGTGACTTAGCAATTATTGTGATGCTTCCCAGTAGTTAGTACTCCTCATTTTATAATGTATTTTCATAGTAACAATTGTTTGTTATGCTTTTGTGTAAGTGCAGAAACTTCAGAAGCAGCACAACTGTATTCCAGATGAACACTACGTGCAGACATTGCTTGCAGTAATATACTGAGTTTTCCCTCATCACTGTTTACATTTGCCGTTTGTTGGATGAGTTTTTCACTCTTCAACCCTATTTAGTATTTACACTGATAATATTTCTCGCTTCTGCTTTATTCACAAATGACCTTGATCAAATAATGTTGAATAACTCATTGAGGATTAATTTGCATGGATTTTGTTTGATTCTATTGTGAATCATAATACATTTCTCTTCTTTGTGCTTTCTTTCTAGATGCATGACCTAGAAGGGGAACTTGAACGCAGAACGTTGACCTATACCCTGTGGAACCAGTCGGCAGCGAAAAAGGAGAATCAATGGCATCCTATGACTTTCAGCTATGCAAATGCTAACCCTCAAAGGATAAAGGATATGAAGGTTATCTTCTGGTGCCTCATACTTGACTTGAACATAGATTTAGACATTTAGGGTTGGATAAAAAGAGATGGCTCGGCCTCCACCTTCCTTTGTTGCTGGGATAAAAAATGTAAAATAATAAAGAAGGATCCATTTAATAAAACCCTGGTGTCTTTTATTGCTCTGTTATATTCTGTGGTTGGGGCATGGGATGGTTGAAAACTGTCATTGAAGTAAATAAAACTTTCTTGCTCCTTCAAATGCTTTCCTTGAAGTGGCACAGGGTGACCCTATATCATGGTATAATTCATATTAGTAATCAAACTGTCATCTCTCATGATAAGATTGAAGTGTCCTTTCCGGGTTGAAAGTGAACAATGGTTTTATTGGAAGAGTTAGATAAAGGTTCATAGCAAAAAATGATGAATAATGATTGTCTTCTTTTTTACTACCTTTGGTAAATGATTTCCATGTCTTCACTTACCAAATTTGTGCCCATACAGATGTTATGCTTTACATCAATATATCTAGTGCTGATCATAGATTTGTAGAATCATATTCGATTAGCACAACAAAATTTGTTTTATTTTTTTGAAAACAATTTTATGTTTTTAATACAACTATTTGCTTAATCTAATGTCTTTTTTAACAGGGCATCAATCATGTATATTACGAAACCGAGTACCGGACCGAGTGGTGTCATTCCAATTCAACATCTGTTCCATGCTTTTTGTTTGCTAGGAAATTCTCTCAGGGAGCTGCTATGAGATTGTTGAGTGAAGAAGTTATTGGCCACTTTGAAGTTTCGGCAATGTTAGACACTCCTCTATGACCTTTTGTGCTTTTGTCCAAGCAACCACTCTTTAGCCATTTACTGATTACTGACTTACATAGACAGATATATACTTTGGATGTCTAATGGGATTACTGCAACAACTTAATATATACATCACTTTCCAGAACCAGATTTTGAAGATAAAAGTTTGTAGTTGTGACTGAGATAGTTAGTTTATGCGGATGTAATGAACTAATAAGACCATTTTATATGACTTGGTGTGTACATTAATCACACTTGTACAACAGTGATCGGTTACATAATGTAACCAGTTATAATAATATAATACAAAGAAGCATTATTTTTTATAGAAGACCTGGAGATTGTATTTGAAGTTGAGTTTGTCACAAAGATAAAGTTGTTGCTTAGTGAATATGAAGTAACTTGTTCAAATCTTGGAAACAATATCTTTGCTTGCAGAATAAGGTTACGTACATCTACTTAGGTTCATGCATCGTATATTACATATAGAGACCTAACCCCTTAAACTCAAAAATTTAAAGAAAAAATGGGGGAGGTATTGCTAGGGTCATGTTTGCCATACCACATTTTTTGGGGTGTCTCTACTTTTAAATTCATTCTTTCAATACAAGTGGTTCCTTCATGTGGGATCACAACATGCCCAATAGTTGATCACTTGAAGCTTGTAGTCAGTGTTTTAAAATGTAAATTGCATCATATGCAATGGGTCATGATTGTGGACCACATTACTGAAATTGATTGCAATAGCTGCAATGTGATCAACACTGTAACCATAATTTAAAATTCAACATATAATTACTAGTTTAATGTTCCCAGATGGACTACGCAGGAGAGAACATAAAGCCATGTTAGAGTCCTTTATTGATTAGAATAACAAATTTAATGTAGTATTTAAGTTATACGGCTCTCCAACCTAATTGACTAGTCTTTTGTGTTAGACTATTCTCATGTGTTTAAATCCTAACCGCCCATATTTATATTGGCTTTGCTACTTAGTCTTTGTCAAACTCAAACACAAGCAATTTACTGTTTGTCATATTCTGTCATCAATATCTATGGGAATGGATGTTAAGGTTCAACACCAAAACCTATCAAGTTAATGAATTGATGAAAACTCAATGATTCATGGGAAGGCTAAATGGTCTTGTGTATTTATTTTTCACTAAATAATACTCAAGTAACCAAAAAATAGTCAAGAAATAAAAGAAAGAATTAACTACTAAAAGTAGAGTACCCTTTGTAAAGGGTACTATACTATTCAAAAATGAGCTCTAGATTTCTTTGCACCTTCTTTCCATCCTCTTTGCCTAGCCCGAAGTTCCCAAAGAGCAGTTTCTTTCATCTGATTTTCAAGTGTTGCTTCAGCTCTTTCCCTAGCTTCCTCACATGTCTCCATTCCTGAGTTGCACTTATCAGCCTCCTTTTGATATTGTGATGCTATTTTCTTAGCCTCTAATAGTTTTATGTCTGCAATTCTTTGTTTTTCCTCAGCTTCAGATTCTTTTTGCCTTACTTCTTCAGCCAAAAGATCTATAAAATTCTTCTCCACTTCTTTACTTACCCCTTGCTCTTGCCTCATGCAATCTACAAATATAGTCAACAATATTTACATTTGTTCATGCATGAAAGTATTATATACTTTACATTTTCTATTATTTAGGGCTCAAGTTAAGAAATTAGAAATAAAAACTACTAATTGAAAAGGAAAAGCATTTGAGATGTTTTTTCTTAAATAAGCCCTTTTACTAATTACTAATTACAAAACACCATTTTATTACACTTTTAGAAATATGGACATAAATACCACATACTATTGTCCATAAAGTAATTCTCTCTTTCTAATATTTTTATCAAGTGAAAAACTAAGGCTATCCTAGGTGAGGTGTAAACCCTCTCTATTTCTAGTTCAATTCATTCATCTTATCTAATTAAGTGCAGATTATCTCCATTTCCTCTCTATTTCACCTTATTTAATAGTCATTAGCTTTTTAACTTAGATTTGACTCAATATTTTACTATATATATAACTTATTTAAAGGCCAATATCCTCTCTGAACACTAAGGAAATTGATAGAACCCAATCTCCATAGGTATTGTTTATTGATGCCAACTTTTTACTTTTTTGGTCAAAATAATGGAACTTATCAAAATAATTTGCTACAACTCTATCTCAAAAGCTAGCTCATAAAGAATGACAGTAGAATGTCTTGAGTGTTGTTAATAGACCAACACAAATTATCAACGACAAGTTGGTCTAGTGGTATAAGACTTTATTAGATTATCAGGTATTGTACTAGACTAAAAGTTAAAGATTCAATTTACGTGAGTGACACTTATTGAGAGAGGTAGACACACGTCCAAAATGAATTATTTCCTTATCTTGAGAAAATACCATTGGTCATATAAAAAGGGACCGTACAAATTATAACCTAACTTTGCTCAAAATTTTAAGGAAGAAAAATAAGAAGCAAGTGGGAAGCAAAAAGTGATTGCCACTTATATTTTTGCCCTTGCATATTTACATGCATTTTAGTGACTTTTGTGGATTACCATATATTATGTTATTAGGGCTTATTGTAAATCATCTCATTGTATACCATTCTCTTAGAAATAACAAATTGTTGTTTTTGCCTATAGACCTAGGTCACATTGACCAAACCACATTAAATATTAAATATGTGTGATCTTCATCATTTTCTTTTATCTTATTGTTAATTGGCTTAACATAAGAGATATCAAAGTTATTATAAATGCTTCAGCATTTACATATTTAACCAATGAAGAACTCTAATAGTAATGGAGAAGAACTAACCTAAAATGGAGTCATTGGCCAATCCTGCAGTTTAAGAACACGTAGAAACACCTCATCAGCAATCAATGATATATAAGCACAAGAAACAACATATACAAATACTATACCTATCAAGTTACCAAATTTTCATTGCATGGCCACACACAAAAAAGTTCTAAACTTAGTTTAGTAATTTGATTACCCATTAATTGATAACAATCATAGAAAGCATGTTTACAAGAATGTACAATAAATAAACCTATTACCAGAATGCATTTAAACAAACAAGGAATTATTATATTAACAATATAAGGTAATGGTGTTTCAATATTCATCACCCAAATTTTTTTGGTACCTTCAGGGAGAGAAAGTAGTGGTTGAAAAGAGCAATCACAGTGGCATGGAGGACAAGAATTAGAAGAGATAGAGTTTAGGGTATCGTTGATATGCCAATATAAGGGTCGTCCTACAATGTAAGTCACTAAAGAGAATCCCAGAATTGACATGAACAATTTGAACACTCTTTGTTGCTTCCAATTCATCTTTACTTTTATTTTCTGCTCTCTCTCAAACTGAGGAACAGGATCTTGAATGATAATTGGTTAAGGTTTGTTTGTTTGCTTTCATGATTCGTGTATCTGTTTCTCTCTCATCTTTTGGGGGAAAACTGAACTACATTAACCCCACATGTCTATTACGTGTGTCTCTCTTGTATCTCACTCTTCTATTTATAGTGTTTTTTGTTCTCATTGTTTCTGATTTACTAGTATTTAATTAGTTAATTAAAATAAATAAATCATAAATAATCTTCTTCTATAAAGGAATTATTAGTACTTAAATGGAATAATTTTGTCTGTCATATTTTACTGGACTGTTAATTCCCTTTATAATTATATATATAAATCCTTCATATGAATATTGATCATGATTCATCAATTATTTGGTTACAATTTTCATTTAATATGAGTATTCATTACATTCCTCATATAACCCTCCAAATCCTTCCCATGTATATTGATCGTGATTCATCATATGCTTTTCGCTACTGTTTTGATTTCATATGAATAATTATTACTTAAAGTATATATCTATTTGGTTGTTTATGTTGGAACATGGTTTCTTGAAATCCATGAGTGAGAACTTTTAGGTGTGAAATATAAAAAACACCCGAGTCCCACATATGAGAGTTTTGAAAAAATCAACTCTCAAGTCCCACATTGGAGAAACTGGAACTTGGAAAAAAAATCTCAAGTTATAAATAGAAGCCTTCTCTCTTCATATTTTCTTGCCCCCCAAGTTGAATGCGCTTTCATTCAACTTTTTCTTTCTCCCTCATATTTTCTGTTGATGCATTTCCGGCAAACTTCTCCCATTTCTTTCCGTGATGGAATTTCGAGAACTGACACTGGTAGTCAGTATTGTTGGGGGAAAGAATTGGCACAAGTAGACATATTTTGGGAATTTCGAGAACTGACACTGGTAGTCAGTATTGAGGGAAAGAATTGGCACAGGTAGCCATATTATGGGCATTTCGAGAACTGACACTAGTAGTCAGTATTGTGAGAATTGGCATGGGTAGTCATACAGTGGTTGATAGTCTGCTTGCACATTTTGGGCAGTACCACGAAACGTCTTAAAGAGAGCGATCTGGTCGTGACTTAGCCATTAAGTATTATTTCGCGCCATTTAGAATTGCTGCAAGCTACGGTATCAACAATTTTAAGACGTTTCGACTGCAATGACATTCGTAGATAATATTACTAGACCGAACACTATGACCTGAACAAGCCATTTCGGTTTGACGGAACAAATTTCAAACGTTGGCAACATAAGATGGAATTTTTTCTCACTATGAGAAAGGTTGCCCATGTTTTGAAAACCGACATCCCAGTGGTATCGGATGAGGCTGAAAAAGATGAAAAAGATAAATTGGCTATTGAAATAGCTCTCTGGAATGAAAGTAATTACTTATGTAAGAACTTCATTCTGAATGGGTTGTCTGATGATCTGTATGATTACTATAGCCCATACAAGTGTGCCAAATTAATTTGGTATGCATTTGAGAAATAAAGAAATATGATACCGAAGAAGTTAAGATAATATATATATAATGTTATTACTACCTCAAGTATCAAAATGACTGATAATAAATTAGTAGAGTCTTAGTCCTATGAGATACATAAAATTGCTCATGAAATTATTTCTGATGGTATGGCCCTATAGAGTTAAACTCAGAGAGCCTATGAATTTATATTCATTGGGTATGATATAAATAATATTGTGTATAAGCATTAGGACCTTAACACAAAATGATCATTGAGTCTAACGATGTTGACTTTAATTAGAAGAAATTCCTTTTTAAATTGAGGAATAGTGGGGGCACATCAACTAGTCACATACTTGTGATTAGAGAAAATGATAGAAAATGAAAGGTTTAAAATAGAACCTAGAAGAAGTAAGAGAACAATAATTGTTAGAGAGTATACACATGATTATATGGTCTATATATTGGAGGATAATCCATCAACTATCCAAGAAGTTTTTTTTGGATATTGATTTGTGGCGAGAAGCCATAAATGAGAGATGGACTATCTAGAGTCTAACAAGAAACAGACTATGTTATCTCAATCCATTATGAAAGTTGAGATGATAACATTAGCAACAGCTAATGAAGAAACAAGTGAGTTGAGAAGTTTGCTTGCAGAGATTCCCCTATGGGAAAAACATATATCATGTTGATCCATTGTGATAGTACCACGGCTATTGAAAAAAAAATTGAGAACCGCTTTCATAACGGTAAGAAGCGACAAATACGTCGTAAACACAACACCATTAGAGAATTACTCTCTACATGAGTTGTTAGAGTGGATCATATACGCACTGAGAATAACTTAGCAGATCTTTTGACGAAAGGACTAGCTAGATAGAAAGTTCATAATACTTCTGAGAGTATGTGACTATTTCCCTTAGAACGAGGATCACTCATGTTGGTAACTCGACCTAACTGACTGGAGATCCCAAGAAATAGGTTCAATGGGTAATAACAAGTTGTGAAGTGATATGAGAATAAACATGCTATAAAATTACAAGCAGCATGATTCATGTAGCATATGTAAGGATGAGTTAAAACTCTTAATAAGATCTATACTCCAATTGGAGTGGAGTACCTAGGCTATAGGAGTACTCTTGATAGACTCACCTATGTGAATGTGGAAGTGGGGGCCGCTTCCTATGAAATTTTGGGGCATAAATTTCTAGAGCGTTCACTATACTGGGATAGACGTGCATGACCTTTAACGCACGGGCTTTACAGAATACACCTTTAAAAAGGTTGTGTGTGGTTTGATGCTGGAGATAGAGTTCAAGACTACGAGTCACTCTAGTAAAATCTGGATC
>NC_032027.1:12950303-13002662 GCF_001865875.1 Lupinus angustifolius | reverse complement strand
CTACCAAGATCTCTCCACCAAGAAGAACCTCTCTTAAAACACTCAAAGTCACTGATCTCACCTCTACGAAGCACCCCATCACTATATCTAGATCTCAACACTTTTACCCAAAGGGACTCTCTCAATAAGAATTATCCATCTCCACTTAGCTAATAAAGATAAATTGAACACAAACTGATTTTTAATCCCTAGACCCCCTTCCTCTTTGGTCCTACACACATTTTTCCAACTCACCAATGTGTGCCTTTATTCTCATCTCTTCTACACCAAAGAAAATGCCTTTGGATTTTGTCAAGTTCATGAATAACAGAAATTAGGGCTTTAAAAAAATTAATATATAGGTAAAGAGCATGGTACCGACTTTAGGAGAGTTACTCGACCACCAAAGGAAATAAGCTTCTGATGCCAAAAAGATGATTTCTTTTTAAAAGAGTCGATTACGAGAGACCAAGTGGAGAGCCTTTTTGGATTAGCACTAATAGGATTTCCTAAATTTTGAAAGGAATAGAGCCCACATAAGATCACAATTTATTAACTGCCATCTCTACAAAGTCTCGATTTCATTTAACACCGATAAAATTGTTCTTATGAAAGTTATTTTTAGCCTAGACATCAACTCAAAGCATTTTAGGATACTTTTGAGAACCATGGCACTAGCAATAGAGTTCTCCCCAATCAGTAGTGTATCATCAACATATTGAAGGTGGGAAATCACAACATCATCTTTCCCAACCTTATAAGCTTTGAATATATTCTTCATCATAGCTGATCTCATAATACCAATAAGGCCTTCAGCAACAATTAGGAAAAGAAACAGTGCAATTAGGTCACCTTGCCTTAAGCCTCGAGCCATGTTAAAGTCCATAGTTGGGCTATCATTAACAAGGATAGACACAGAGCTTGATTGAAGGCGGCTCTTTATCCAACTCTACCATTCGAAACTAAAACACATCCTCTCCAACATATAAGGAATGAAACTCCAATTCACAGTGTCGTACGCTTTTTTAAAGTCCACTTTAAAGATGAAACAATCTCCTTTTTTCTTTTTTCTAGCCTGATTAATAACCTCATTAGCAATAAAAACACCATCCACAATAAATCTCCCTTTGATAAATGCATTTCGGCATTCTGAGATAACCAAGTGGATGACCTTTTTTAGGCAACCAGTAAGAAGCTTTGAGATGATCTTATGAATGCACCCTACGAGAGAGATGGGTCAATATTCACCAAGGCCCTGTGGGCAGTTGTTCTTTGGAATCAACACAATAAAAGAGACATTGCCACCTCTAGAAAGATTACTAGAAGAGAAGAAATTGTCCACCATGGCAATACTGTCTTTCTTCATACAATCCCAAGATTTTTTTATAAAAGTAAAATTGTATCCATCAGGACTTGGACTTTTATCACCTTCACAACTTCAAATAGCATCTTTTATCTCATCTTCCCAAAACCTTGAAGTTAGAAAAAAGATTCTCCTCCTCTAAGATTCATCTAAAATCGATCCCATCACGCAAAGGCCTATTCCAATGATTCTCAGCAAATCTATCCTAAAAGAAAGACCTAATGTGGTCTTTCGGATCTTCAACCCATTCCTCATCAATACCAAATCGTTAACTTCCTTAAATCTTCGATTCCTATTAATAGATGCATGAAAGAATTTAGCATTTGAGTCACCTTCATGAAGACATTTCTGTCTAGATTTTTGAAGAAGCAGATTGTCTTTTTGTCTTGAGAGGCACCAAAGATCTTATGTAGCTATCATCCTAGCGGAAAGGTCTTCTTCAGTTAAAATATCATCACCCCCTTTTTCATCAATTACATTAATTATAGATACCTGATCACCAATTTTTTTATCCAACATTCCAAAATGCTCCTTATTCTAAACCTTCAAAGACCCTTTCAGTTTTTTTCAATTTTTCCTTTAAAACAAAAGACCCCTATCAAGGATCTCCAACTTTTTTCATTCATCTTCAACAAACTTATCAAAACCAGCTTTTGAAAACCAGCAATTATTCGTTCTGAATGGAGTTAGTGATAAATTGAATCTTTAACAAACTAGTGTAATGACAAGCTTCTTTGAATGATTAAGTTTATAATAAATATGGTATTTGATGAACCAATATAATATCCAATTTGTTTGGTTCACTAAGTTAAGGACAATTTTTGACGGAGCTTAATTAATCACGTGAGTTGAAGAATAGTATCATTGATTAATATTTATGTCAACCTAAGTGGTGGACTTTAATAGGAGGAAATTATGATAGCGTTGACGTGCTCTGGGGCTTTAATGGAGTTGCGTTCACGTTAGTGTCACCATGGTTCCATTTGACTAATTATTTTATGAAAATAAATATATGGTCTCATATTTGATATTATAAGAATTTTATATATTATTAATTTTTTTAAAAGAAAATAATACAAATAAATAATGAATTATATATTGAATATGTATAAATATTTATACTAATATTACATCAACATTAGGGATGACAACGAGCACGGGCGGGTATAGGTAGTGCTTTCCCGTGCCCAAACCCGTAATATTTGTGGGTACCCGTGTGGATAACGGGTATTTGCGGGTACCCAACGAGTTTTTAATTTTAATTATATTTATATAATTTATAATAATCAATATGTAAAAATAATTATTACATGAATAATATGATATTTATATGATAAATGTATGATCATAGTTAAATATGTGTAATTTATTGTAAAATAATAATAAAGTATATGATATATAATCTTAAAATAATAATAAATATATAAATTAAATATATAAATTTGCGAGTACCTGCGAGGCGGGTATCATAAAACCCGCTCCCACCCATAAGTTATTATTGCAGGTACTCATTACGGATATTTCCACGGGTACCTACAGGACATGTTTTTTTGCCAACCCTAATCAACATGGTATAATATTTAAAGAAGGAATAGAGCAAGACATGTCTTGTAATGGAAACAAAGATATAATGTTCCAAATTTTTTTATCTCTATCGGTTGATTGTCAATCAAATTTTAATAAGTAATATTAAATGTTAATTTCTATTTTTATGATTTTTTTAATTGAATAAGGACACAAATGGAGACATATAATCTCCATTCAACATAGGAATATGTTCACACGTTCTCACCATACTCACCATCCCAAGAGCATATACTAATCATTTTTCCACCCAACACAGTTTTGACACTTAATAACAAAACATAGTAAACAATGAAATATACCACATTTAATTATTTTTACAAAAAATATTTCTTAAAGCAAAAAATAGTACATATGTCAAAATTTTAGTAATCAAGTGATATAACTTATCTACTATTATGATGAGATATTTTAGTGTGAAAACATAACACCTAAAGTTGTTCCCCTCTTCTCACTTATCCACTCATTATTATATATTATATTTTATTGGCCACAAAGATAGTAATAAATAATAATGGATATAGAAATCTTTTGTTAATTTTTAAGTCTTGTTCCCATCTTTCTTCAATCTTTGTCTTCCCCTTGAAAATACCTACAAACCCGTCTCTCTTGGAGGCTCTTGAAATTCGTTATCATGTTCCTAAATACATTCAAAGTCTTAACAATTTTTATATTATTACTTATTGTATATATAATATTCTTTAGTTACTTACATTAACCTTAGTTAGAGAATGAATCAAGATTAGAAGAATGAATATAATATTTCTAAAAATTCAAGAATTGATTTGATCAAATAATACTAACGTAAATAAAAACTAATTATTATTCTTTCATCCGTTGACACTACATATATAATATATAATATGTAAATTCAAATAAACAGAAAACCTATAAATCCAATTCCAAAAAAAATTTAATATGTACCAACAAGACGTTGATCTGATGTAAGACATTATTGAATTTCAAGATCGAAGATTCGATTCCTGTAAACGACACTTGTTAGGAGGGGCAATCACGAATTTCGAAAGAGATTAATTTCTTATCCAAAAAGGTGAGAGAATATCCTTAATAGTACAAAAAAACAAATTTACTAAGTAAATCTAATGTATGGAGATGGAAAAAGGCAAGAAGGAAAATGGAGTGGGTAATGGAGAATTAGCCAGAAGTGGAACCTTGGTGGAAATGTTAGTGCAATTGAAAAATTACAATTTTTATATGTGGGAATGAAACAAGCTATTCAATGAGAATAAAAAACATTGAAGCATGTGAATATATTCATGAAATGTTTTTTACAATTTAAAACAAATACATGTATATATTATTACTACCATTATTACTGAAATATTTTTTTTATAAACTGACAAACAGCCAGTTAAATTTTGGTTCAAAATAACATGGCTATAGTGATGATCAGCCATGTAAACTTTTTCAGTTAGATATGGCTTCTGCACCCAAATATAAGCAATTTATCACTGTGGTGAGTAGCACTAATGCTATGCTAGCACAAGTAACCCTTTTCTGTTAAGTTATGGGCTATAACTTAATTTGTTAGATTCTATTAAAAGTCTTCAGACATTCGGTTGACCAAAAACAATAGTATGGGCTTCTTATAGTCGCATCTAGCCCGTGAAGAATATCCCCTGTTTTGAAATCTGTAATCTACTTTATTAATAAATAAAAGATGGCATAACATTCATTCATCTTTTATTTCGAGATGAATGTGTGATTGTCTCTCCCAACAAGTATTGCTCTTAGTTAAAAATTAAATCATTCTCACTTTTTCACAATCAAGTAATTTTGTAAACAACTCTTTCCATGCCAAAAAATATATATTTTTTAATATTTTTATTTGTAGTTTTTGAGAGGTTTTTAAGGAAGGAGGTAATAGTACTTTACATTACTGATATTAGACATATAGTTCAGCCTATATGTTTGAGATTACCCTTGTATAGTGTTAAACGTGGCTCAACCTTACGTGCTAATCATATACCTACAGATAAATCTGTCATGTATATCTATAGCCAAAAGAAATAAACACATGCAACCCATTCCATCTTCAGTTTAAAATCTATATACTCATATGATAAATTTTTTTACACTGCCAATACGTCATCCACTATTAATTTGTATTATGTTTGAGAGTTAATGATAGATAATAAATCAATAACGGATGAGTGATTAATAGTGTAAAATACTTACACTGTGAGTATTGTAAACACCTAATTTTGACGGGGCAAAAATTTGGTTTTCAAAAACATTGAATTTATGAATAAATTTTGAATTAAGTGGAAATTTGGGAAAATTTGAAAAGAAGTTGGGCCCCTTTGGCCGAACCAGATTGGGATTGCAAACCCTAATCACACTCCGTTTATGAACATAAAGTTACTAACTGAGAGAGGGGATTCAAATTTTTTTAAATAATAGAGGGAGGAGATAACCCTAGTTTTTAATGGAGAGGTAGATTCAAAAAGGAGGGAGAAGGAAATGTGAAAAAGATCTTTGCTCCTGACCTTGGCAAGGTTTTGATGAAGACATCAACATCACCAAAAAGAAGAAAAAAAGAATACTTATAAAGAAAAAGAAGATTAAAGCTTCAAGAAAATTAGATTAAGTCTTTATAGGTACTTCTATCCTAAAATTCTTAAATATACAAAGTAGTAATGCTAAAACTATTTTTAAAGAAAAATGAAACACTTTAAAAATACTTACAACATTTTTCAAAAAAATAGTTACGTGTAAGAAAAAGAGTTATCCAACTTAAAACTGTTCAGAGTAATGCCTTTGAGTAACAGATTACCAGTTTTGAAAAAGTTGAGTAACCAATTACCCAAATGGTGTAATCAATTACTCTAAATTCATTTTTAAAAACAGTGGACAGAGAGTTTGGGTAATCGATTACCCACTATCAGTAATCGATTACTGAGAGCTGTTGCATGAGATTTTAGATTTCAAAATGAATTGTTTTCACTCCAAACGAAATATCTTCACTTCAAACAACTCCTACACTTTCAGAAAGACACCATGAGTGTTTGGAAGGTCTATATAAAGGCTCTAACTTTCAAAACAAAAACACACAACAATACACAACTCTTATAAAATTTCCAAAAGCTCTTAAACTTATTCTGAATTTATTTCTCTACACTTTTTGCAACTAGCACTCAAACTTTCAAAAAGTTAATTTTCTGAAGTTGCTTAGAAGTGTGTTCAAAGTTTTCTAAAAGAGCATTATTATTTAGCATACTTAAAGAGTTTATTGGATTGTATGTTATACTATTGTCATACTTGTAAATGCAATCTGTCATTGTTGTACATTCTTTAATATTATTGCAGAATACTTTCTTTCACAGGGTGTGAAAAGAAAGGGGATTATAATCACTTGGAAATGTGTTTTCCAAGAGTGAATAAGAATTAGGGAGTGTGTAAGGTACATAGAAATCTCGGTGTGAGATATTGTAATTACAACTCATAATTCTTAGTGAAGAAATCTTTTGTGATACAAGAGTACTGGATGTAGCCTTCGGTGAACAAGAAAGTGAACTAATATAAAATCCCTGTGTACTTTCTTCTCCCTTATCTCTTTCAATTTATCTTGATTATTTTTCTGCATATATTTTGCGCTGTACATTAACTCTTGATTCTGCAGAAAAATTGGCCATAATTTTAAGTCAACTAATTCACACCCTCTTAGTTGCAATATCGTTCTTACATGAAGCACACATGAAAAAATATTTGATAAGTAGAGAAAGAATAAACTAAAATAATGATATCATCTTCTTCATCTTCCATAAGCAAGTATTTTTCTTCTCATTTGTTTCACTCTTTTTGTTATTATAATGTGTGTTGTCTAGTAATTGTGTTTGAAAACTAATTTCATTGTTGAACATCTCACATTATTGTTAACCCTAACCCTCAATTTAATTTTACTTTAACTCTAATCCCAAAATTGATTTTAAAAGCTAATCCCCAAATTGATTTTAAAACTCTTAGACCCAAATTAATTTTAAAACACTTAGCCCCAAATTGATGTAATTTAACCCTAAACCTCAAATTAATTTTGACCTAAATCCCCAAATTAATTTCAAACCATACCCCTAAATCCTCAATTTGTTTTTTCCTTTTGATTATTATATATTTATTACCTTATTTTTTTTGTTTCAGTTATTGTTCTTATTATTTTATTTATATAACTTATTTTTTTAATTATTATTATTATGTTATGTTATTTTGTTTTATAATTATTATTTTTTCTTGAATGTATATATATATATATATACGTGTGTGTAAAATGTAGTAAAAAAAAAATTTTAAAAACGATACGAGGTAAGGTACTGTAGGCCTAGTACGTTGTCGCGTTACCTTATGTTGTAAATTTCTTTCCAAATAATCTTCAAAAGCAATATGAGGTAGCCCACTTTAGTCTCAGTGCCTTGTCGCGTTACGTTATCTTGTAATTTTTATCAAATAATTTTTTAAAGCAAAAGGTAACCCACTATAGGCCAAATGTTTTGTCGCATTACCTTATGTTGTAATATATTTTCAAATAATTTTCAAAAGCAATATGAGGTAACCCACTATAGTCCCAATAACTTGTCGCGTTACCTTATGTTGTAATTTTTTGAAATGATTTTTTAAAGTAATATGAGGTAACCCACTATAGACCTAGTGTCTTGTCGCGTTACCTTATGTTGTAATTTTTTTCAAATAATTTTTAAAGGAACATGAGGTAACCCACTATATGCCTAGGGTCTTGTCGCGTTACTTTATGCTATAATTTTATCAAATAATATTTTAAAGCAATATGATGTAACTCACTATAGGCGTAGTGCCTTGTCGCGTTACCTTATGCTGTAATTTTATCAAATAATATTTTAAAGCAATATGAGGTAGCCTACTATAGGCGTAATGCCTTTTAGCGTTACCTTATGTTGCAACCTTATGTTGCGTTACATTATCTTGAAATAAAAGAAAAGCACGTTAGGTTCAAAACCAAAATGGTCAGTCTAAGCAAAAATTAGTGTATGAATGAGAAACATGTTAAGTTGAAAACTCGAAAGGGCAACCTAAGCAAAAGTTAGGGTAAGAATGAAAAGCTCGTTAGGTTGAAAACCTGAAAGAGAAACCTAAGCAAAAGTTAGCGAAATGAAAAGGTGACTCTCTTGAAAGTCTATTACTATAGGGGTCAGCCATAATCCTCCATATGTCTGCACATCAAGTTGGAATTGTAGAAGTTTCTGACATTATGGGATGTAATATGAAGTTCTTGGGAGTACCAAATAAGGCTAGCACGATGGTCCAGTTATTCGGCCATATCGGGAGGTCAATTGATAAATAAGCAAATACCTTATACTAGGGCAAAAATTTTGCAAACTTTTGTAACTTGTAATACTTCTCGTAACACATTGATCCATAGATCTTCATATTAAAATTCCTTGAATATAAGAAAATTTATTCATCTCCCTACTATACATTAATGTGTGCACGTTCACTTATATAAGTCTCGAGTTATATAAATATTATGTTCGAACTGCATAATCAGGTAACTCTTATGATATTGTCTTACACTAGCGGTTCAAGCAAACAAAACTCATCGGAACTAAGTCTCGAGGTGTATATCAACGAGGAACATAACCATAAGGAAAGAAGGCAGCACCCCAAGGGGATTCCAAGAATAAAAAAAGAAAATAAAAAAAAGGAAGAAAAAAAGAAAAAAAGAGAATGTGGTCGATATCGACTTGATAAGTTGTTGTCTACCGAGGAAGCGTCATGGTTTCATATTAATCAAACTTTATAATGATAATCAAGTCATTCACGTATGTGTAACCCATCATGCATGTATCATTACAAACATTTTCACATTACTCATACAATATTTGCATTAGCACTATCATATGCATGCATGGTTGAAAGTCTTGACCACAAGCGTTCTTTCGTTTTTGACCTAGAGTTCCTCATCATCCGTGCGTTCCCGTGGTCTCCCATTTGCACCCCGACCCCTCAACGGTCGTGCGATTGTGCTTCGATCCCTCAGTGGTCTCTTTAATCATTTTGCACCCCGACCCCTCAGCGGTCGTGGGATTGTGCCTCCACCCCTCAATGGTCTCTTTTATCCTTTTGCACCCTGACCCCTTAGCGATTGCGTGATTGTTCTTCAACCCCTCAGTGGTCTCTTTTGGTTAACCTTTGGACTCGTGAGCTCTTTACCCTCTAACCTCGAGCTCATGTTGTATGCTTGAGCTTGAGGCTTTTTCTTCCATGTGTTATTCCCCGGTCAAAATTTGACATTTTTTAACTTTACTTCCTTCTAACCATGATAACTTTAGTAACATTTGTCACTCCTATTATCTAATGATGAAAAGCAAGTAAAGATGGGCAACTATAAACACCTAATTTTGATTAGGGTAAAAATTTGGTTTTAATTTTTTTTTAACTTATGAGTAAATTTTGAATTAAGTGGAAATGTGGAAAAAATTTGAAAAGAAATTGGTCCCCTTTGGCCTTACCAGATTAGGATTGGAAACCTTAATCACACTCCCTTTATAAACCTAAAGTTAGCAACTAAGAGAGGGGATTCATAATTTTTAAAATAATAGAGGGAGGAGGCAACCTTAGTTTTTTAATAGAGAGGTAGATTAAAAAAGGAGGGAGAAGGAGGCTCACATGAAAAATACATTTGATAAGTAGAGAAAGGATAAACTAAAACAATGATGTCATCTTCTTCATCTTCCATAAGCACGTATTTTTCTTTTCATTTGTTTCATTCTCTTTTTGTTATTATAATGTGTGTTGTCTAATAATTGTGTTTGAAAACTAATTTCATTGTTAACCATAACCCTCAATTTAATTTACTCTAACTCTAATCCCCAAATTGATTTTAAAAGCTAATCCCCAAATTGATTTTAAAACTCTTAACCCCAAATTGATTTTAAAACACTTAGCCCCAAATTGATGTAATTTGACCCTAAACTCCAAATTAATTTTGACCTAAATCCCCAAATCAATTCCAAACTTTACCCTAAATCCTCAATTTGTTTTTTCCTTTTGATTATTATATATTTATTAACTTAATTTTTTCTGTTTATGTTACTGTTCTTATTATTTTATTTATTTTTTAATTATTATTATTATGTTATGTTATTTTGTTTTATAATAATTATTATTTGATTACTTAATAACGAATGTTATATACAAATGTGAGGTAAGCCATTATAGGCCTAGTGCCTTGTCGCGTTATCTTATGTTGCAAATTTCTTCAAATAATCTTCAAAAGTAATATGAGGTAGCCCACGTTAGTCTCAGTGCCTTGTCGTGTTACCTTATGTTATAATATCTTTTCAAATAATTTTCAAAATCAATATGAGGTAAGCTACTATAGGCATAGTGCATTGTCGCGTTACCTTATATTGTAAATTTATTTTCAAATAATTTCTAAAAGCAACATGAGGTAACCCACTATAGGCAAATGCTTTGTCACATTACCTTATGTTGTAATATCTTTTCAAATAATTGTTCAAAGCAATATGAGGTAACCTATTATAGGCCTAGTGCCTTGTCGCATTACCTTATCTTGTAATTTTTATCAAATAATTTTTTAAAGCAAAAGGTAACCCACTATAGGCCAAATGTCTTGTCGCATTAACTTATGTTGTAATATATTTTCAAATAATTTTCAAAAGCAACATGAGGTAACCCACTATAGTCCCAATGACTTGTCGTCGCGTTACCTTATGTTGTATTTTTTTTGAAATAATTTTTTATGTTGTAATTTCTTTTCAAATAATTTTTAAAGGAATATGAGGTAACCCACTATAGGCCTAGTGTCTTGTCGCGTTACCTTATGTTATAATTTTATCAAATAATATTTTAAAGCAATATGATGTAACTCACTATAGGTGTAGTGCCTTGTCGCGTTACCTTATGTTGTAATTTTTTTCAAATAAATTTTAAAGCAATATGAGGTAACTCACTATAGCCTAATGTGTTGTCGCGTTACCTTATGTTGTAATTTCTTTTGAAGTAATTTTTTAAAACAATATGAGGTAACCCACTATAGGTCAAGTGTCTTGTCACGTTACCTTATATTGTAATATATTTTCAACTTTAAAGCAAAATGAAGTAGCCCATTATAGGCCTAGTGCCTTGTCGCGTTATTTCATGTTATGAATTTCATAATAAAAATAAAAAAATAAAAAAATATCATTAATAAAACTTATTTTCAAAAGAACTACGTATCATTGATTTCTCTATTGCAGCTAGAGATACGTATGAGCAGATTTCTCTGTCAGGCACCAAAAATAAAAAATATTTTTTGTCTTTCTTAATTTGTTTAATAATGTGATGGTAAAATTAATATTTTGAATAAATATTGACATAATTAATCTAGGTACTGTTTTTATAATGAGCGGTATGAGATGTCTAATACCTTCCTTATCCGTAACCGACTTTCGAACTTAATTTCTCTGTGCGAGCAGACCGAACTTTTTTCTAAAAATTGGTTTTTTGACTTCATTACATTTAATTGAATATTTTTCGTTGCACCCACAAAAGTGAGGTAGTGTCAAGTATATACATATTAAATCATCCCATCTAACTTATGTTATATCAAAAATTTAATTAAAACATAGAAAGACAAATGTCTAGATAAATTACTAAATTAGTTTGTTTGGTAAAGTGTCACAATATATTTCTCTCTCTTTTCTTAAAAAATGAAAACCTTATCGGGTTTGGTCATAACATATCTCATGCAGTTAAAAGAATATGAGCCTACATTTATTTTTAAAGAATTTTATAGCCAATTTTTCATGGGATTGAAGAAATTGTAGAACAAGTTCTTAGACTCTATGTGTTAGCATTTTATCAAAAAAAATTGCTTTTTTTAGACTGTCTAAAACTTAACACCAATAGTTAAACAAAATATTAATTTATAAATTTCAAATTTCGATGAGTCTTGAAGTATTATTCATCTCATCCCTATTATCATATTTAACAAATGAAGTTAAAGTAGAAGTATGAAATATATTAGGACTATTATTTGATTTATAAAAATAAATATATATTAATAAAATAAAACAGAAAAATAAAAATTATTTTGAAAAAACAAACATCTTATCATCGTGGATTTTGAGCGGTCACACTTATGCATTATTGACTTCCTTCAAAATAAATAATATAAATGAATAGTAAATTAAATAATAAATATGTATAAGTCTTTACATTAACAATACATAAATATTACTATCTTATCCTATTTCATTTTTTTACTTGTGATGCTTATAAGAGAAAGAAAAATGATAAAGAAGGGAACGATTACCGAACGAAAAAAAACTCGCGTGTGGCTATTAATGTATGTGACATAGTGATCAAACTTTGCATCATTAACTTAAATAATCATTGGGAGCTTTTTTATGTCTATATGCTTCATTATTAACTATCATCTCTGTTTTTAGAATAGGCAGCAATGAGTGTTGTTGATTCTTGCTCATATGACAACCCAACTATACTATTATTACTTGCACTTCATAGTACTACACTATTATTTAACTTTGCTTCTTAGGAATGTCTTCCATTGCTTAGCGTCTACTCCATAATTTTTTTGATTTTCCTTTTTGCCCACTCTTTCTTGAAGGTGCTTCTTACCTCATATATTTATACTTCCACATTGTTTTCTAATTTTAACTTGGGAGTGCTATTAAGGTACTAGTTACCTACTCAAAAAAAAAAAGTTACATGACAAAATAATGTATTTAATATAATTGACTACGGGGTTCCATATATGCCATGTGTATGAAAATTATTTTGTTAGTTGAGTCAATACGGTTAGGATGATTTCTATTTCTTGAAAGGAATCAGTCTTCAATTATGGGTTTAATATGTTTTTTTAGGATTAATTAAAAGTGATATAATTAGTTTTCTAATAAAGGAAGTTTATTTCATTATTTGTTAAACAATATACTTATGATAGTAGGGGGTCAAAGTGTCAAACAATAAATTAAAAAGGTGTTATTATTAAAAACGATTTTTGTGGATTTTATTTTTTAAGCGTGCACACATATATTCACATTGTATTTGTTATATATGGACACAGCCTAATTCTCCCATATAGATTTAAAGTATATCTAATAAAAAATTATAATATAAAAACATTAAATACTAAAAAGACATTCTAATTATATAAAATGAAATATATAAAAATGTGGATCGACAAACATGAATTATCTCCCGACACATCTATACTTCTATACTATACTTACTATATCTATACTATATATCTATATCTATACTATATATAAAGCCAAAACATGGTGTAACCACCACCATGGCATAATTTATATATTCCTATTTTGCCCTTCAAAATTTTAATTTAAAAAATCATATAATCCTATATAACCACCTCAAATATATTAACTATAAGTTGCATATATATACTACTTAATAAAGGAAAAACCTAACCTAACTTTCATGAAGTTATATTGGGTTTTCCTATTTCATATTTTATAACTTCTAATTTTATTGTATAAGTTATACTTTCATCTTTATATATACTTATACTACTAAACATTTATTTCATATTTTATAACTTCTAATTTTATTTTATAACTTCTAATTTCATCTTTATAACTTCTAATTTCATCTTTATATATTCTTATATTAATAATCATTTATTTCATATTTTATAACTTTCTAATTTTATTTTATAACTTCTAATTTCATCTTTATATATACTTATACCAATAAACATTTATTTCATATTTTATAACTTCTAATTTTATTTTATAACTTCTAATTTCATTCATTAATTTCTAATTTCATCTTTATATATACTTATATTAATAAACATTTATTTCATACTCTATAACTTCTAATTTCATTTTTATATATACTTATACCAATAAACATTTATTTCATATTTTATAACTTCTAATTTTATCTTTACTAGCGTGTTGACAGGCACTAGCGTGTTGACAGGCACTACCGTGCCTATCAACCCACTTTCCAGTTGTTTGTAATGTATATTCTACATATTAAGTTGTATTATATATTGTAATTTGCAGTTGAATATATATTCGTTTGAGGTAATTGTTCAATCTTAAAGAAAAGATACATATACAATTGTGTTCATCAAGAATAGAGTTTTGATTTCTTCACTTAATTTTATTTTCTAGCGTGTTGATAGGTACTACTGTGTCTGTCAACCCGCTTTCATATTGTTTGTAACATGTAGTCTGGATGTTTTAAATGTCAAATATTCACATACTCTTTACTCAATTGCATACATTGTGACCAATGCAATATATTTCATGCATTCCTATTTTTTAATTTAATGGATATACATTGTGACCAATGCAATAGATTTACTCAATAGATTTTAGAGTATGTGAATATTTGACATTTAACACATCCAGACTACACGTTACAAACAATATGAAAGCAGGTTGACAGACATAGTAGTACATGTCAACACGCTAGAATATAAAATTAAGTGAAGATATCAAGACTCTATTCTTGATGAACACAATTGTATATGCATCATTTCTTTAAGATTGAAGAATTACCTCAAACGAATATATATTCAACTGCAAATTACAATATATAATACAACTTAATATGTAGAATACACATTATAAACAAAAGGAAAGCGAGTTGACAGGCACGGTAATGCCTGTCAACACGCTAGTTATATATAAAACCAAAACATGGTGTAACTGCCACCATAGTGTAATCTCTAAATTCCTATTTTGTCCTTAACATGTTTTATTCTCTATAAAAAATCATATAATCATATGTAACAATTACTAAAATATTAATTGCAAGTTAAAATTACTCATCTCACCTTAAATTTGATATTCTAATAAAAAATTACAATTTAAAGTATATCCAATAAAAAATATATAATATAAAAATACCAAATACAAAAAAAGACATATTAATTATATAAAAATGTGGATCGACAATCATAAATTGCCTATCGACACATCTATAATTCTATCTATACTATATATAAAGTCAAAACATTGTGTAACTATTTAATTTCTAAATTCCTATTTTGCCCTTAACATGTTTTATTTTCTACAAAAAATCATATAATTATGGGTAATAACCACTAAAATATTAATTGCAAGTTAAAATTATTCTTCTCACCTTAAATTGAATATTCTAATAAAAATTATAATTTAAAGTATATCCAATAAAAAATTATAATATAAAAAACAACAAATACAAAAAAGACATTCTAATTATATAAAAGAAATATATGAAAACGTAGGTCAACAAATATGAATTGTCTCTCCACATGCGGTTATAAATAAAAACAAAAGTTGTGTTATACACTATAATATAAGGAATGTTACAAAAGAAGAAAATTATTATTGAAATCAAGTTCACAACTTCTCAACATATTATAACAACAATTTTAAAAATAAATAAAGATAATATTTGAAAAATACTTATGCACCCAGTCTTGTAGAGAAAAGAATAAAACCATGATATAAATATTTATTCATACACTAACAATGTAAAAGTTTTTATATCAATATTTATCATTTATTTTCAATAATCATTAACTCATAAATAAAGTAATAGAAATGATTTTGTGAATGATATACTAAAATTATGAATAAATACTTATTATGAGTACATACATACTACATTCTAAAAATATAAATGATACAAAACCATTTAACAAATACATTTGAGGACTCGCAATCTTTCTTTTTCCCTTCATTCTCTGGGAAAAGTTAACTAGTAAAACAAACCTAAAAAAAGAAAACAAGTTGAACCCACCCCAGGAGAGAGAGAGAGAGAATAAAAGGGGATTGGGGGTATCTGCCGCGTGCTAAGGAAAGTAATATGGGGATGCGTGTTGTACTTCTCACGCACGTAACCATTCAGTTACACATTCATCCCTCACGCGAAACCCCCCACCCTTCCTTTCATCATTACGGTTATAAATGTATCAACGCTTTTACATAATCATTAATAGAAATTTTATTTTAATCTCTTACCTGGCCCCACCTATTTTTACACACATTGCCATGTCCCTTTTTTGAGAGTTTAAATTCTCCACTCTCTTCATCAACCTTTTCTCAATTCTTGCATTGCCTTCCTTCTCTTATCACCCTCCACAATTTGGTAACCTCATTTTTTATTTTTTCTTCTTCTTCTTCTTGCAATCTCTCATTTCACAATTTTATTTTATTTTACTCATTCACAATTTTAGTAATGTTCCCTGGGTTTTATGTGAATATGTATCTATGACTGCAATTTCAACTAAAACCGCAATATTGTGTCACAATCGTAAAACATTGTTGTTAACGTATGCATTGTTTTAAATATTTTTATCCCCACGGTAGGCTTTTGAAGCAACTATTTCTAAGTTAGAAAAAAAAAAAAATATATGAAGATGCATGTAACACGTCGGAGATAATTATGGTTTTTGATCCCATCTCATTTAAGATTAAATTTAATTAGAATTAAAATATTAATGTGTAATGGTGATCTTATTGCTTATCTATACCTGGTTTCGTCACCATGTAAGTCTTTCTTTCTAGATTAGATGGATTTTATTTCTTTATGAATGTTTTTGTTATTTATTTGCAATACATGAATTGCTGAAGGAATTAATAGGGTTTATTAATGGTTTAACACCTATATTGCTAGGAAACATGCGCAATCACACACTGACACAACAAATTTAATATTGTTACATCTTTCTCAATTACTCTGTTGAAGCACCCTAATTTTTTTTTTTCAATGTAATTTTTATTAGGATCGGTTTTTTGGCTGTAATTTTTGTTATATGAGTTTGAATTTTGGAATTTGGATGAACAGGTAAACATGGGGAACATGTTTAATGTTATTGTGTTGGGTTTATGTCTTTCAACCTTGTTTTCTCTGGTCTCTTGTGCACCCAATGATGATGGGTTGCAGTTGCATAGGATCGGACTGAAAAAGGTTAAGTTGGATTCGAACCCAGATGAGCGCTTAGCCGCTCGTCTCGGGTTCAAGGAAGCTGCAACCTTGAGCTCTGCTATTAGAAAGTATCACCTGAAAAGCAATCTCCTAGGAGCCGCGGAAACCGATATTGTTGGATTAAAGAATTACTTGGATGCTCAGTACTATGGTGAAATTTCTGTTGGTACCCCTGCTCAGAAATTCACTGTCATTTTCGACACTGGTAGCTCTAATTTGTGGGTGCCATCAACTAAATGTTACTTCTCAGTGAGTTTTTTAAAACATGTTATCAAAATGCGTTATGTTATTCACTCATTTTGTCGATTTATTCATGGAATTTTGCATATTGATGCAGGTTGCATGCCTTTTCCATGCCAAGTACAAGTCTAGCCAATCTAGTAGTTACAAGGCAAACGGTTTGTTTTCTTGTTCTTGTTTAATAAAGCTTTAATTTCGTTTGGACTGGTATGTATAAACAAACATGTATTCCTATCCACATGATTGAAAAGTGGAAAATCAAGCTTCTATCATATGAAGTCTACATGGGATTACATAGCATAATAAAAAATGACAAGTATTTGTAATTTGATTGTTTAAGGTTGAAAGTTCTTTGTTTTATGTGGTTCTGCCATTTCGTAACGGTAAGCAGGTAACACAATCAGAACGAAGCCGTATTTGTTTAATTCTTCATTTAATTTGGGCCATTTGACATTTTGCATCTGCTGGGAATTGGGATGCTGTCCTTTTATTAACTTGCACAAATTTGTCTTGCTGTTACTTAGGGACTTCTGCTGCAATTCAATATGGGACTGGAGCAATTTCTGGGTTCTTCAGCTACGATGATGTCAGAGTTGGTGACGTACTTGTCAAGAACCAGGTAATGCTGATTGTCGATCCTTTTTAATTTTCTTTTTACTTTTCCTTCTTACAGTGGAGGAGGATGTGAGTTGAATTCTTTCCTAATATATTGATTAATCAATTGACATTAAAGTATGTTGTGATCCCCACCAGATATTTATTGAAGCAACTAAAGAGCCTGGGGTTACATTTGTAGCAGCTAAGTTTGATGGTATCCTAGGACTTGGATTTCAAGAGATATCAGTTGGAAATGCTGTTCCAGTGTGGTATTTTGTGCATTTAAGCTTTGGTTTATCATTTTGTTAATATTTTATTTAATCTCTACTTCACTAACTTATGAGACACTTTCCTGTTAACAGGTATGGTATGGTTAAACAAGGCCTTGTTAAGGAACCGGTGTTTTCATTTTGGCTTAATCGTAACCCAGAAGAAGAGCAAGGGGGCGAAATTGTTTTTGGTGGTGTTGATCATGCTCACTTTAAAGGTGAACATACTTATGTGCCCGTGACACGAAAAGGATATTGGCAGGTTAGTTATCACATATCTGTTCATCATACTTATACATAAGTTGTTATTTGTTTTCATTCTCTTTGTTAATTGTATCTTCTTTTTCTGGACAGTTTGACATGGAAGATGTACTTATTGCTGGTAAACCCACTGGTACGTGTAGAAACATATTAGCAGAAAAATACATATTTGTTTCTCCTATGACATGATACTGAATCACTGATAGCATAAATGGTTCATGATTTTAGTTCATTGATGCTGACTTGAGCATATTGTTATCCAGGTTATTGTGCCAAAGACTGTTCAGCTATTGCAGACTCAGGGACTTCTTTGTTGGCAGGTCCAACGGTATGGATAAATGCTTGTAGATATAGTCTGCTGTTTAGATTTACATTTCTGACCACAATTTCTTGTCCTGTGATTAATGCTTTTCACTAAACGAGAAAACGTCTAGCAAAATTCAGGATTCCTGGGCTTCCTTGTGATCGCATTTTTATAATACCAGATGAGGACAAAGATAAAAATGTTTTCAATCATCTTGTTTCTGTGATCAAATATATGATTTTGTTCTTGTAGGCTGTAATTACTATGATAAATCAAGCTATCGGAGCATCTGGAGTTGCAAGCCAAGAATGCAAGTCTGTTGTCGACAAGTATGGACAAACAATCCTGGACTTGCTTTTCTCCAATGTAAGCAACATTTTTAATTCACTGTTAGCATCTTTTGGTTGATCATATTCTTGCCTATAGACATGACTCATGAGTGATCCGGCATCTGGTCTTCTTTCATAATGATTTTTCTTATGGTTTTCACTTGGTCCTGTAGGCACCACCAAAGAAAATCTGCTCCCAAATTGGATTGTGCACCTTCGATGGGACTCAGGGTGTTAGGTATGCCCCGAGAATATTATACTGTATATCAATTACTTAAAAAAGGTGGCCCAGTGCACGAGGCTCTCAACCTTATATCAATTACTTAGAGATCTTAATATATGTGATGCACACTGATTGACATTTTACTGATAATTATTTGATTTTTTCTTCTAATAGTACGGGTATTGAGAGTGTGGTGAATAAGAATGAAAGACAATCAACTGGTGGGTTTCATGATGCTACTTGTTCTGCATGCGAGATGGCTGTTGTTTGGATGCAGAACCAGGTGAGCCAGAATCAGACACGAGAGCGGATAATAAGCTACATCAATGAGGTGAGTTGGTCTTAATTTTGCTATTCGAGTATTCAAATCCGACTTCTCTTCTTGACCCCGGCCTCATATGATTATGTTGCAGCTTTGTGATAAACTGCCTAGCCCAATGGGAGAATCATCTGTTGACTGTGGAAAGCTCTCATCAATGCCTATTGTTTCCTTTTCCATTGGTGGAAAAACTTTTGACCTTGCACCAGAAGAGGTATAATGTTCACTATCCTATGATCCCACCAATGTCTTTTTCTCTCCATATTTCTCCAACCCTGAGTATCTAGAAATAAAAACAAGTCATTCATTCTATGGAACTAATGTTAATGCACAGAAATTCTTTAACCATTAAAGTAATATGCATTGTTAGTATAAAACTTTTATTTTGATATTTTGGTATGTATGCTTTTATTTTAATAATAAAAGATAAATGGCTATAAATGCTGATTTGCCGAAATATCGTTGGATGCTCGTGTAGAACTCCTTAACTTGTTATTTTAAAAGGATGGGGCACAAAGAATTCGCATGCGTTAAGTTTATGATGTCCTCATCCTGTTTTCTATTTGGTTTCTTCAGTACATACTCAAGGTAGGAGAAGGTTCTGCAGCTCAATGCATTAGTGGCTTTACTGCTTTGGATGTTCCTCCTCCACGCGGCCCTCTCTGGTACATTAAACTTATTCTACTTGCTTGAGACATGCGCTATGGCATTTCCCCTATGATTCTATAATGTTATCTGCATTAATGCAGGATCCTTGGAGATATCTTCATGGGGCGCTATCACACAGTATTTGACTATGGTAAACAGAGAGTTGGATTTGCAGAAGCAGCATAGAGAAAATGTTATTTGCTAGTATTTGTTTGTATTCCTTCAGAAAATTTGTAGAACCAAACAGGACATGCATATAGTGGGGAAATGCAGCTTTGTATTGAAAATTAGCTACTGTTATTTGCTATTGTAATTTGCATACCCTCTGAATCATAATGGACAAAAAATTGTGGCTTGTATATATACATCAACAAGTACTCTTGCATTCTCTCCTCTATATGAAGTAGATCAACATTGAGAATATGTTTTGTGGAGTGGTACGTATGAGATTAATTTCTTATATGTTGCTGAGATCGTATCTGCAGATTAAGTATAGTTATATATCAAGTTATCAACTACTTGGGGAGGAATAATTTTATCACCCAGTAAGATAGTTGTTACTGGCTCAGTGGTCTCTGCGCCAGTTAAGTGGTTGAATTTGAACAATAAGTTCCTAATTCATGCTCACAAGGGTAGTAATCGTTTAAGTCTTTTTTAGAAAGAAAAATTGAGTAATAAATGAGTTAAACTTGAGTCAAATATAAATAGATTTAATACTTTGATGAACTAACTCTATATTTGTACATATTTATAAAAATATATGTTATAATTATTCTTTATAAATATTATACATTTTATATTATATATATTAAAGTTAAAATTTCATGCAAATTGATTTAAAGTCACATTTATCACTTTCTATATATATGTTTATCATTTGAGTTGAGGAATTTTAACTTTAAACTTATAATTCGTTCGAAAGAATTTAAACCTTAATTAAGTTGATCTCGAATTGGAAAAAAAAAATACTTCATATTGAATTTGGCTCAACTTGAGCCAATACTTAAGTAGTTGAGTTCAATCAAACTGGATTCGACACATTTCCTGCCTTAAGATTTACCATTTTATTTGATTGCTGAAGTTGTAACAGTTTCCAGCAACGTATCGGTTTTGTCCTTGTATATATTGTTCTCATTTGTGAAGACTCGAGTACAATCTTAGAGAGATGCTTCATTCGTAAAGAATATATAAATAATATGTGTTTATTAAATAATCCTTGACGGCATGGACCTTTAGTACCTTTTTTTCACTGATGGTAAATGATTTAGTAACTTATTTTCAACAATGACTTGTTTGATTAAGTTAACATTTTTAAAGTTATTTTTAATATATAGCTAGTTGTGAACACCCATTTTGGAAATCAATATTGTTAAGATTATTAACTCTAAGTGATTAGGTTAACCAAAATTCAAAAAATAATAAAAGGTTAACCAAAATTCAAATCTAAAGTAACTTTATTTTATTTATTTTAGTATTTTCGAACTTATGATATTAAAATAATAAAAAATAATTGAAACTATTTTTATGGTTTTTATAATTATTTTTGAATTTATTAAAATAATTAGATAAATATGCTTGACATATTCCCATTTCATTTGAATTATAAAAAAAACTAACAAGTAATAGATGGTCAAATTTGTGTTAGTTAGTCTCCTAAAATCAAGAAATCTGGTTAACAAAGTTGAGAGATTAACTAACTTAATTTTAGGAATACGGTTGATATAATTTTTACTACAAATAGAACTTAGGTTAAACAAAAAACTACACTGTAAAATACACTAGAAATAGGGGAATAATGTGAAATAACACCAAAAAGGTCCAGTGTAGACGAACACATCTTGGTGTGGTACTCTCCTTCCCTGGCTGAATCAGAACCGTCAGATCTACATACTTTCCTTACCTTGGCGTTGACTTTCTAGTCCTCCAATCACACGCAGAAACATATCCCTAGTATAGGTGCAACCTGCTATACTTGATTACTACACTAGTGTGAGCGCAGGATCACACGCAAACAAGACCATAGTTGAACCCGTGCACCCTTCAACTCAGCCCATCAGACCATGCCATGTGTCCAGGTGCAGTAAGGCTCCATATTTTCTCACACACGATCAAACAAGTTTATTTCTTTTTTTATTATGTTTGTATTTGTATTTGCATACCATAGTACCATTTAACAAATAAAAAAATGTAGTTTTTTATATGATATCTAATAGAGACTAGTCCAAAAATAAAAAATATATTTTTTGAATAAATAAATATATTTTTTGGATAAATATCAATAACTAAAAATCAACAAAATATCAATAAAGTAGCAATCTTTTTTTCTTAAAACACTTTATTTTATATTTTTTTTCTAATTTCATAATCACATTACCAAAAAAATGTTAATAGCAAAAATTATTTTCAATAAAAAATTGAACATTTTTTTATAAATAAAACATGACAACAAGTACTTTTCAAATCATCTTCAAAAATGTCGCGCTACGACACTTATTTTTAACCAATTTAATCTCAAAATCGATTAAATTCCATTTTCTTAATTAAATAAATAACAAAAGTTAACCAAACAAAAACTTTTTTCACCAATAAATACACATGCAAAATAAATATTTTTGACTAAAAATTTATTTTCTTTAATTAAAATAACTCAACCAACAAACCTTTTTCTACCTAAAGAACTACGTAAGCCTTAATTCCCTTAATAAGAATATGTAAAACTAAGGTCAATCTTGTCAGACACAATAATAAAAATAAATAAATTTGTTCCTTTTAAATTAATTAATTAACCATATAATTTAATAACAAAAAATAATAATAATAAAGTCTTATATTTTAGAGAAGGGTATCGCCTAGGACGGGTAAGATGCTAATACCTTCCCTACCTTGTAACCGACTCCTGAACTTGGATATTAAAAATCCAAAAGCTCAAGGTAATTGAACTTAAAATATATTTCTACATTTTTAACTATAAAATGTAGTGGTGACTCTAAATAAGTCATGCAGCCAAAAATCGGGACGCGACAGCTGGCGACTCTGGTGTGGACTTTTTTGAGAGAGTCCAACTCATAATCAATAAAATGTGTGATTGTTGTTTATTATTATTTTTTCTATTTGGTTAATTAGTTAATTTCCAACAACACGAAAATTGCATGCTTAATTATTAATCGTGCGTTATGATATCAATATGAACTATATGCTTAATTATTAATTATATGTTATAAATATGAAAATTGCATGCTTAACTAGTAGTTGAATGAATTACATACTTAATTATTAGTTGTATGTATAGATATGTATTACATGCTTAATTATTAATTGTATGAATGACATGCTTAATTAGTGATTATATGTTGCATGTATAAATTATATGTGCATGTATGTATTGTTTTTGTTATTTGTGATATATAATATACACATTTTAGGCACACACATATGTCCCACACATAGTGATACCTTTTTGGATAGAAAGGACACTAGCATCACTGGTCGCGGTCTTTGCTTCATTCTTCCTGTGTACTATTTGTCTTTCTACAAAGCTCCTCTAATGGTCATTCATGCTATTCAAAAAATCCAGATGAATTTTCTTTAGGGTGGGGTTGATAGCAAAAGGAAGATCTCTTGGGTTAAGTAGGATAAGGTATGCAATCCTAAGTCTATGGATAGATTAGGGGAAAGATATCCACATTTTCAATCTTGCTCTCCTTGGGTAAAGGAATTGATGTCTACTCAATGAAAAAGATAGTCTTTAGTGCAAAGTGTTGCATTCTAAGTATGGTGAGGATTTTGCTAATCCTTCAAGTGTTGGGTTTAGGTCTTCCGATCTTAATAAATCTACTTGGGTTAGGTATATAGGTTATCTCCATCCTAGGGGTATCAATAATATCCATTGGTTATGGCATGGCATTGTTCGTCGTGTTGGGGATGAGACATTGACTAGTTTCTAGTATGATAAATGGATTCGCACTGCCAACTTGTCCTATAGGTTTAGGTTATTGGTTGGGGGTAGTTGGATTTGGAACCTAACATAGAGACGACAACTTTTTAATTGGGAACATGAACTAATTGAATTTTTTTGTAGGAACTTCAACAAGTCGTGTTTAAGGAAAACATGCCTGATTCTTGGGAGCGCCTACAACATTCTCACTCAGAATACTCACCAAGATGCTCTCAATAACAACCACCTTCATTACCTTTGGCAATCCAAAGCTCCTTTGAAGGTCACTACCTTTGTGTAGAAATTATTCCAGGACAAGCTTCCAACTAGGGACACTCTCATCAAGAGGGGAGTTTCTTTAGCTCATGGAGGAGATACCTTATGCTTCATTTGCAAAGAGTATTCAGAAAGTACTTAACACCTTTTCTCTTTATGCACCCCCACTTATTCAGTCTGACAAGTTATCTATAATTGGTTGAACATCAACATTGCTCTACCTCTTCATCCCATTCAACATTTTACAACTTGCATGAGAATGATACCTCACATGCGTTATTCGAAAGTTTGGAGTGTCATCTGATTAGCCATTATCTAGGCTATTTGGTTTTCTATGGATGATTTCATTTTTAACTCTATCAAACTTTCCGTATAGAAAATTCTCGAATCTACAAGGGTTAAAACCTTGGCTTTGGATCAAAGGTAAGAGGGTGGATGACTCATTTAATTATTCAGATTGAATTTCTAAACCTTTAACTTGTCTTAACCTCGGCCTGTAATTGTTTCTGGTTTTCCACATTTGTTCTATGCTTTTGCATCTTCTATAACTTTTAATTATTTTTAATAATTCATTTTCCTTTTGCCAATAAAAAATGTGCTATTATAAATTAAAGATGTATTATTCTTGAAATAATGAGATTTTGAGTTAATAGAAACTCTTAATGAAATATAGACTCTTTTTTGGAGTGAAATATCTATATTACAAGAGTATACTTGATAAATTCACCTATGTGAAAGTGGAAGTGTGAGCTACTTCTTATGAAATAAATGAGATAAATTTATATTGTGTTTACCAACTATCCTAATATAAATGTGCATGGCTTTTATCGTTCAAGCTTTGTACAATACACTCTTGAAAATTTTGTGTGTTGTTTGATACTAGAGATAGAGTTAGATTACGAGTCATACTAGTAAAATATGATCCTTATTCACTATGTAACAGTTCAAGTTAAGTGACATCTTTATCTATGCGCAATCTTATAGAGATTATTGTTTCTTTTCAAAATTTATTTTTTGATTTCAAGTGGGAGATTGATGAAACATAGAGTGGAATTAAAATTAGAAGTCTCATATTGGGTAGGTAATATTTTAGAGTCAACTGAAAAAGGGAATTCCCATAGTGGGTAGCTTATACGTTGCATGAGATGAAAACTTCTTAGATGTTTTTAGGAGTGTGTATTATTCATCTATATCTATCTCAATGAGCTTTTTATCGAATCGTTGTAATTGATCTTCCATCAGAACCCTCCTCTTTTGCAAAAAGGTGCACCGTTTGAATTACATTTTTCAACTTTCTCTTATCTCTCTTTATTCTTATATAATTTCTAGCCAATTTCTCTCCTTTTTTATGGTTCTTAGGATCTTTGAATGACAGCAACCTTAAATATCATTGGTTAGTATCAACTTTTTTTTAGTGGCAACAACGTTTTCTAAGTTACAATAGTCTTAACTCTGAGTGGTAACAACCTTATTTTCTAGTTCATCAGTCTTATTTTTTAGGGGCAACAGACTTATCTTTGAGTGACAATAGTCTTATTATCTTTGAGTGACAAAAATATTTTTTATGATTCACATCCTTATATTTGAGGGACAACAACTTTACCATTAACTAGCAACAACCTTTCAGAATTTTGGCTTTGCTTTCCTCAATAACTCAATTATTCAGGATATAACTTCAAAGGATAGCAAGAACTTTCATGTTAATGTCCTAGGATGCAATAATCTTAAATTTATAAACATGAATATCAATGCACCTGCAACTAGCCTTAATACGGATGGAATTCACATTGGAAGATCAACTCAAGTGCATATTTATAACTCAAACATTGCCACTGGTGACGATTGCATCTCTTTGGGTGACGGTAGCAAACAAATCCTTGTCCTAAATGTGACATGCGGACCTGGACATGGTATTAGTGTTGGAAGCTTAGGAAAATATCCAAATGAAGAACCAGTAGAAGGTCTTACTGTCAAGAATTGCACACTAAAAAACACAGTATAATGGTGTAAGGATTAAGACTTGGCCTGACACTCCAATAATTTCTTCGGTGTCTAAAATGCACTTTGAAGATATCGTGATGGTCAATGTTAGCAACCCTGTACTTATAGACCAACAATATTGTCCATGGAATCAATGCACAAAACAGGTATCTAAGCCAAATTCGACTTACAATTTTCATTACGAGTAAGACAATTAATTCCAATTCAAGATAAAGAGTCGCTAAGTTATTTCTTAATAAAATAATCATCCTTATAAGCAAAACGAGGAAAAACTATTAATCCTCCACGTTATCTTTTAATGCTTGCAGTATCCATCAAAAATAAAGATTACTGAGGTCTCCTTCAAAAACATTAGAGGAACTTCTGCCACTCAAGAAGCAATTGTTCTCGATTGTAGCAGTAGTGCAGTGCACCATGTGAATCCGTCGAGCTGAACGATATTGATCTAACTTTCAATGGAGCTATCACAACTGCTAAATTTTCTAATACCAAACCTACAATTAAAGGGAAAGTACCAAAACTTATAGCTTAGATAGCCACAATTCAAGATTTCATTTGTTACACATAAGGCTACCACTACCAAATTTCTTATGAGTACACATGTTCGGCCTTTATAAATGATGTATTGTTACACTTTGACCTAATATTTGTAGTTTAATCTTGAGTATTCATTGTGACATTACGACCTATTTTCTTATCCTATTTGAACAATCAATATATAATCCCCTTTATTATAATCTTTTAAAATTTATTCTAATAATATTAGAGATTCCTAATTGATTAAGACAAAAACATTTTTAAAAGGAAGGATTGAAGTTTGTGTATATTTTAATAAAGACAATAATCTCATACTTGAAAAATATTATTGGACATATTTTCGCAAATAAAAATTAAATTTCGTTCCATAAAGTGGTGATGTAAAAACCAGACTGTCTCAACCGTTTCTACCATTAAACCAGCGAACCAGACCACTAACTAGTACGACGCAATTATTGTACATGCCAAGCAACAAAATCAGTGAAAACAAGGTCAATTCGGCCAGTTTTGGTCAAAAAGGAGGAACTGACCGAATTGTGACTAACCAGTTGGTTCCTGCAAGTATATATTTTTAATATAACGAGCAAAAACGAAATTGTTTTAGGTAGGCCTAGGTTTTTTGACTCATCTTTCACACTTTCTCCTATTCGTTCTTAACTTCTTCTCTTGTAGACTAGTTTCATGTTGGTTAAATCTTCCATCGACATCTCCTATCACCGTCCAGTCTAGTCTTCATTGGCTCGTCTTCGTCTTCACATCTCCTTCCACAAGCTTCTTCTTCTTCTTCTTCTTCTTCTTCTTCTTCTTCTTCTTCTTCTTCTTCTTCTTCTTCTTCTTCTTCTTCTTCTTCTTCTTCTTCTTCTTCTTCTTCTTCTTCTTCTTCTTCTTCTTCTTCTTCTTCTTCTTCTTCTTCTTCTTCTTCTTCTTCTTCTTCTTCTTCTTCTTCTTCTTCTTCTTCTTCTTCTTCTTCTTCTTCTTCTTCTTCGCATCTCCTTCCATTGATAGGTCCATTCATCCATCGAGACATCTTCGTTCAGTCTTCTGAGGTAACCTTTGATCTTTCTTATCAACGAAGCTACCCCTAGGTGGTGGGTTCAACTTCCCTCGTTGACTACCCTCATGGCATATTCCACCCTTTCCGGGCCAAGGAACCTTAGATGTCGTACCGAGAATCACCTCATGTAGAATTCTCATTGGTAAAATGTGTACCATGAACTTGATCTGACGAACTTTGGACCTTCACACTTGTTTGATTGAAGGATTTCTCCCTTCAATAATTGGATGATTGACTTCCTCCAATCTGGATGTAGATCGACCTATGCTATTGCAAATACACTAGGACTCAGGAGTATTCCTTGTATGACTGATCAGTTTGTACCTCGACCCTTGGCGATGGCCCGTTTTTTCCCGTTCAAATTTTGCCATGAGCTCCTTTACTTTCGTGAGGTATTTTATTAGTAGTGGGTCTTTGGTTTGATAAGAGTCAATGATCTTCGAAATGACCAGTTGCAAGTACTAGAAATGGTCACCATTTCTACTGCGACCTCCTTCGCCAACAGACGGCCGCCTATACATGCTTCACACTCTACCGAGTTAATAGTAGTGGGGAAGCTAAAAATCAACAATAATTCAATTATCATAAATAAGTATTTTTTGAGCTAGTTGTATCGAATATCTTTTGATCAATACGCAACTTACACAACTTGTAGCTTCTACTTACACAACAAAGTTGGTAAAAACTAAACCAAACTGGACGATTTTAGTCAAAATAGGTGAATCAACCGAATTTTAACTAAATCGCCCAGTCCGTACACATATCTTTTAAATAAAAAGAACGAGCCAAAATAACATAGTTGTTGGCTGGCCTAGGTTTTTGACTCACTTTTCATTATTCCTTCTATTCATTCTTCACTTCTACTCTTTGAGACCAATTTCACATTGGTTCAATCTTCCACCAGTATCTCCTTCAATATTGTTCAGTCCCATCTTCGTCGAATCGTCTTCATTTTCGCATCTACTTCCACCAGCATCTTATTAATTAGATCTCTTTTCACCGCTCAGTCTAGTGTTCATCGATTCGTTCAGTCAAGTCCTTATGGGTTCGTCGATTCCAGTCACATTTCCTTCCACCTACGTGTCTTCGTCCAGTCTTCTAAGGCAACCTTCTATGATTTGAGGGGAAACCCATTTAATGAAAATCCTCTTTCGTCTATAGCCTTAGATGATTGTTCTATTTGAAGTGGTTCCCGTTTTCGAGTTCTGTTCTAATTGAAGTGGTTCCCCTTTTTGAGTTTTATTCTAATTATTCAAGTTAATTATTAACCTACATTTAGGGGAAACCTAGATTCATGTTTTTTTACTTGTTCCATTTGAAGTGGTTCTAGGATGGTTATATATTGAAGTGTAAAACCTAAAACCTACTGCTTTGATATATCATAAAAGACTATCATTATTCTTTTTTTAATTGAAACATCAATTATTTAATTGATTAATTTAATATATTTATGGATTAGTATTGGACAGTGTTTGTAAAAAATCTTATATGTATATTGTTATTTTTGAAATGATTATATGTTTACTAATCAATCTAACAAATACTTATTGTTTGAGCAGTGGAGTTTCTTTATGTGATAACATTCAATATTATGCATGAATTTATTATTGAATGGTAATAATAATATATTTCATGGTGATAACTTTTTAAAAGGATAGAAAGTAAGGGAAAATGGAAATATTGTTTGAAAAAATATATATTTATCTTCTCTACTATTGAAGAGCTCCAATTGTTTTTACTTAACAATAATTTATTATATAATTTAAATCACAATAATTGATTATTTAGTATGCCACATGTGTGAATTTTTTAGGAGAGAATCCCAATTTTAATTAGAAAAGGGAATTGTAACTCAAAGAGAACATATTTAGTCCAAAACAAGTATTGAAATGATAAATGAAACCACCATGGCAATAAATTAAAACCAACATTGAAAATTCCAATTGTTTCTCTTATTTACTTCCTTCTAAATTTACATTTTTAGTAAAGAGCGAAATGAAAGTTTAATAATAGATGAAAATATCAGCGAATGTATGTTATTCAGTTTTTTTTTTGTTAAGGAGTTTATGATTGCACAATGAATTGATTAAGATACCATTGATTTTGATTTATGTTATATTTCTATTTTTGTTAGATAACTTATCGTTGTTTTTATTCTTTGGTTTGTTGCTCTCTCTAAACGAAAAGTAACCCTCCAAAAAATACTTGTCACAACTAAATTAATGTATAATTAGTTGCATGATTATTGGTCTTAAAATTTCCCCACTATATTATAAATAGATTTTCTACAAGAAGGAATTACATCACATTCTGGAGACCATAATCATTTCAAGCAAGCAATAGAAGGCATCGAGAACAAAGAGAATAGAAAAATGGATACAAAACTAAGTATAACCACATTGACTGTGTTTCTATTTCTAGCTTCCAATGTTAGAGCTCAAACAAAGGGCTTTGATGTGACAAAGTATGGTGCAAGACCTAATAGAGATATAACCGAGGTAAGATCACATGAAGTACATAAATTTTAATTAAAACATATTTATTTTATATACTACGATCATCCAAATTTTGATTAAGATGGATTTTATGCCTTACTATTCTTAATTTTGCTTTGTGTTTCAAGGCTTTGACAAATGCTTGGAAAGATGCATGTGGATCAACAACTCCAAGCAGAGTTGTGGTTCCTAAAGGTTCATACATGTTGAAACAAATAGATCTTAAAGGACCTTGCAAAGCTCCTATCAATGTTCAGGTTGATGGTAAAATTCTAGCACCAAAAAACCCAAAACTTCTCAATGGAGTAGATCAGTGGGTTAAGTTTGGATATATTAATTTCTTTACCTTATCTGGGGAAGGAACTTTTGATGGCCAAGGTGAAATGGCTTGGAAACATAATGATTGTGGAAAAAACAAGAATTGCGATAGACTTTCTATGGTTAGTAAACTACTCATTTCTCAATATACATTGCATCTAGTATTCTAGTTTATGCATTTTTGTCGGAGTTGCTAACAAATTATATTTTTTTGAAAAACTTTCAGAATTTTGGCTTTGCTTTCCTCAATAACTCAATTATTCAGGATATAACTTCAAAGGATAGCAAGAACTTTCATGTTAATGTCCTAGGATGCAATAATCTTACATTTATAAACATGAATATCAATGCACCTGCAACTAGCCTTAATACGGATGGAATTCACATTGGAAGATCAACTCAAGTGCATATTTATAACTCAAACATTGCCACTGGTGACGATTGCATCTCTTTGGGTGACGGTAGCAAACAAATCCGTGTCCTAAATGTGACATGCGGACCTGGACATGGTATTAGTGTTGGAAGCTTAGGAAAATATCCAAATGAAGAACCAGTAGAAGGTCTTACTGTCAAGAATTGCACACTAAAAAACACAGATAATGGTGTAAGGATTAAGACTTGGCCTGGCACTCCAATAATTTCTTCGGTGTCTAAAATGCATTTTGAAGATATCATAATGGTCAATGTTAGCAACCCTATACTTATAGACCAACAATATTGTCCATGGAATCAATGCACAAAACAGGTATCTAAGCCAAATTCGACTTACAATTTTCATTACGAGTAAGACAATTAATTCCAATTCAAGATAAAGAGTCGCTAAGTTATTTCTTAATAAAATAATCATCCTTATAAGCAAAACGAGGAAAAACTATTAATCCTCCACGTTATCTTTTAATGCTTGCAGTATCCATCAAAAATAAAGATTACTGAGGTCTCCTTCAAAAACATTAGAGGAACTTCTGCCACTCAAGAAGCAATTGTTCTCGATTGTAGCAGTAGTGTACCATGTGAATCCGTCGAGCTGGATGATATTGATCTAACTTTCAATGGAGCTATCACAACTTCTAAATTTTCTAATACCAAACCTACAATTAAAGGGAAAGTACCGAAACTTATAGCTTAGATAGCCACAATTCAAGATTTCATTTGTTATATATAAGGCTACCACTACCAAATTGTTTATGAGTACACATGTTCGGCCTTTATAAATGATGTATTGTTACACTTTGACCTAATATTTTTAGTTTAATCTTGAGTATTCATTGTGACATTACGACCTATTTTCTTCTCCTATTTGAACAATCAATATATAATCCCCTTTATTATAATCTTTTTAAAATTTATTCTAATAATATTAGAGATTCCTAATTGATTAAGATAAAAACATTTTTAAAAGGAAGGATTGAAGTTTGTGTATATTTTAATAAAGACAATAATCTCATACTTGAAAAATATTATTGGAAATATTTTCGCAAATAAAAATTAAATTTCGTTCCATAAAGTGGTGATGTAAAAACCAGACCGTCTCAACCGTTTCTACCATTAAACCAGCGAACCAGACCACTAACTAGTACGATGCAATTATTGTACAAGCCAAGCAACAAAATCAGTGAAAACAAGGTCAATTCGGCCAGTTTTGGTCAAAAAGGAGGAACTGACCGAATTGTGACTAACCAGTTGGTTCCTGCAAGTATATATTTTTAATATAACGAGCAAAAACGAAATTGTTTTAGGTAGGCCTAGGTTTTTTGACTCATCTTTCACACTTTCTCCTATTCGTTCTTAACTTCTTCTCTTGTAGACTAGTTTCATGTTGGTTCAATCTTCCATCGACATCTCCTATCACCGTCCAGTCTAGTCTTCATTGGCCCGTCTTCGTCTTCACATCTCCTTCCACAAGCTTCTTCTTCTTCTTCTTCTTCTTCTTCTTCTTCGCATCTCCTTCCATTGATAGGTCCATTCATCCATCGAGACATCTTCGTTCAGTCTTCTGAGGTAACCTTTGATCTTTCTTATCAACGAAGCTACCCCTAGGTGGTGGGTTCAACTTCCCTCGTTGACTACCCTCATGGCATATTCCACCCTTTCCGGGCCAAGGAACCTTAGATGTCGTACCGAGAATCACCTCATGTAGAATTCTCATTGGTAAAATGTGTACCATGAACTTGATCTGACGAACTTTGGACCTTCACACTTGTTTGATTGAAGGATTTCTCCCTTCAATAATTGGATGATTGACTTCCTCCAATCTGGATGTAGATCGACCTATGCTATTGCAAATACACTCGGACTCAGGAGTATTCCTTGTATGACTAATCAGTTTGTACCTCGACCCTTGGCGATGGCCCATTTTTTCCCGTTCAAATTTTGCCATGAGCTCCTTTACTTTCGTGAGGTATTTTATTAGTAGTGGGTCTTTGGTTTGATAAGAGTCAATGATCTTCGAAATGACCAGTTGCAAGTACTAGAAATGGTCACTATTTCTGCTGCGACCTCCTTCGCCAACAGACGGCCGCCTATACATGCTTCATACTCTACCGAGTTAATAGTAGTGGGGAAGCTAAAAATCAACAATAATTCAATTATCATAAATAAGTATTAATTAATAATTATTAGAAATAATTACTAACAATTTTAGCAAATGATTAAATAAATTACAGTAAAAATAATAATAGTTTTATCAAATTACCAATAATTATTTAATTATAAAAATTAATAATAATTTTAGCAAACTACTAATATTTATTTATTTAATTGTCTACATACTTAATTAATCCAATCAATAACTATGATTTAATTAATGAAAAATCAAAACAAATAATAAATAAATATATATTACGTCATTTTTAGTCATTCAACAAATTTTTGAGCTAGTTGTATCGAATATCTTTTGATCAATACGCAACTTACACAACTTATAGCTTCTACTTACACAACAAAGTTGGTAAAAACTAAACCAAACTGGACGATTTTAGTCAAAATAGGTGAATCAACCGAATTTTAACTAAATCGCCCAGTCCGTACACATATCTTTTAAATAAAAAGAACGAGCCAAAATAACATAGTTGTTGGCTGGCCTAGGTTTTTGACTCACTTTTCATTATTCCTTCTATTCATTCTTCACTTCTACTCTTTGAGACCAATTTCACATTGGTTCAATCTTCCACCAGTATCTCCTTCAATATTGTTCAGTCCCATCTTCGTCGAATCGTCTTCATTTTCGCATCTACTTCCACCAGCATCTTATTAATTAGATCTCTTTTCACCGCTCAGTCTAGTGTTCATCGATTCGTTCAGTCAAGTCCTTATGGGTTCGTCGATTCCAGTCACATTTCCTTCCACCTACGTGTCTTCGTCCAGTCTTCTAAGGCAACCTTCTATGATTTGAGGGGAAACCCATTTAATGAAAATCCTCTTTCGTCTATAGCCTTAGATGATTGTTCTATTTGAAGTGGTTCCCGTTTTCGAGTTCTGTTCTAATTGAAGTGGTTCCCCTTTTTGAGTTTTATTCTAATTATTCAAGTTAATTATTAACCTACATTTAGGGGAAACCTAGATTCATGTTTTTTTACTTGTTCCATTTGAAGTGGTTCTAGGGTGGTTATATATTGAAGTGTAAAACCTAAAACCTACTGCTTTGATATATCATAAAGGACTATCATTATTCTTTTTTAATTGAAACATCAATTATTTAATTGATTAATTTAATATATTTATGGATTAGTATTGGACAGTGTTTGTAAAAAATCTTATATGTATATTGTTATTTTTGAAATGATTATATGTTTACTAATCAATCTAACAAATACTTATTGTTTGAGCAGTGGAGTTTCTTTATGTGATAACATTCAATATTATGCATGAATTTATTATTGAATGGTAATAATAATATATTTCATGGTGATAACTTTTTAAAAGGATAGAAAGTAAGGGAAAATGGAAATATTGTTTGAAAAAATATATATTTATCTTCTCTACTATTGAAGAGCTCCAATTGTTTTTACTTAACAATAATTTATTATATAATTTAAATCACAATAATTGATTATTTAGTATGCCACATGTGTGAATTTTTTATGAGAGAATCCCAATTTTAATTAGAAAAGGGAATTGTAACTCAAAGAGAACATATTTAGTCCAAAACAAGTATTGAAATGATAAATGAAACCACCATGGCAATAAATTAAAACCAACATTGAAAATTCCAATTGTTTCTCTTATTTACTTCCTTCTAAATTTACATTTTTAGTAAAGAGCGAAATGAAAGTTTAATAATAGATGAAAATATCAGCGAATGTATGTTATTCAGTTTTTTTTTTGTTAAGGAGTTTATGATTGCACAATGAATTGATTAAGATACCATTGATTTTGATTTATGTTATATTTCTATTTTTGTTAGATAACTTATCGTTGTTTTTATTCTTTGGTTTGTTGCTCTCTCTAAACGAAAAGTAACCCTCCAAAAAATACTTGTCACAACTAAATTAATGTATAATTAGTTGCATGATTATTGGTCTTAAAATTTCCCCACTATATTATAAATAGATTTTCTACAAGAAGGAATTACATCACATTCTGGAGACCATAATCATTTCAAGCAAGCAATAGAAGGCATCGAGAACAAAGAGAATAGAAAAATGGATACAAAACTAAGTATAACCACATTGACTGTGTTTCTATTTCTAGCTTCCAATGTTAGAGCTCAAACAAAGGGCTTTGATGTGACAAAGTATGGTGCAAGACCTAATAGAGATATAACCGAGGTAAGATCACATGAAGTACATAAATTTTAATTAAAACATATTTATTTTATATACTACGATCATCCAAATTTTGATTAAGATGGATTTTATGCCTTACTATTCTTAATTTTGCTTTGTGTTTCAAGGCTTTGACAAATGCTTGGAAAGATGCATGTGGATCAACAACTCCAAGCAGAGTTGTGGTTCCTAAAGGTTCATACATGTTGAAACAAATAGATCTTAAAGGACCTTGCAAAGCTCCTATCAATGTTCAGGTTGATGGTAAAATTCTAGCACCAAAAAACCCAAAACTTCTCAATGGAGTAGATCAGTGGGTTAAGTTTGGATATATTAATTTCTTTACCTTATCTGGGGAAGGAACTTTTGATGGCCAAGGTGAAATGGCTTGGAAACATAATGATTGTGGAAAAAACAAGAATTGCGATAGACTTTCTATGGTTAGTAAACTACTCATTTCTCAATATACATTGCATCTAGTATTCTAGTTTATGCATTTTTGTCGGAGTTGCTAACAAATTATATTTTTTTGAAAAACTTTCAGAATTTTGGCTTTGCTTTCCTCAATAACTCAATTATTCAGGATATAACTTCAAAGGATAGCAAGAACTTTCATGTTAATGTCCTAGGATGCAATAATCTTACATTTATAAACATGAATATCAATGCACCTGCAACTAGCCTTAATACGGATGGAATTCACATTGGAAGATCAACTCAAGTGCATATTTATAACTCAAACATTGCCACTGGTGACGATTGCATCTCTTTGGGTGACGGTAGCAAACAAATCCGTGTCCTAAATGTGACATGCGGACCTGGACATGGTATTAGTGTTGGAAGCTTAGGAAAATATCCAAATGAAGAACCAGTAGAAGGTCTTACTGTCAAGAATTGCACACTAAAAAACACAGATAATGGTGTAAGGATTAAGACTTGGCCTGGCACTCCAATAATTTCTTCGGTGTCTAAAATGCATTTTGAAGATATCATAATGGTCAATGTTAGCAACCCTATACTTATAGACCAACAATATTGTCCATGGAATCAATGCACAAAACAGGTATCTAAGCCAAATTCGACTTACAATTTTCATTACGAGTAAGACAATTAATTCCAATTCAAGATAAAGAGTCGCTAAGTTATTTCTTAATAAAATAATCATCCTTATAAGCAAAACGAGGAAAAACTATTAATCCTCCACGTTATCTTTTACTGCTTGCAGTATCCATCAAAAATAAAGATTACTCAGGTCTCCTTCAAAAACATTAGGGGAACTTCTACCACTCATGAAGCAATTGTTCTCGATTGTAGCAGCAGTGTACCATGTGAATCCGTCGAAATCAATTTTGTATAAAAGCCGTTTTTTCATTCTTGTGATTACAATCTTGGTTTTCAATATTTCATAACATTCATAAAATTCTCAGAGCGAAATCTTGTGTTGAATAGCATGAAAGTTTCTTTAGGTTTTCAAGAGTGAAAATGAATTATTTTTACATTCTTTTCATTGAGTGCATTATAGATTGCACATACACAAACCTTGCATCAATCTTCACTTAAACTTCGGTTTCTTGTGAGATTTTTGTCTGTGGGTTGTTTATGAGTTTAGTGTTCTATTAGCACGTATAAGGTGCAAATTATTAAGTTTTTTCTTTTAGCCAATTGAATTGAAATTCTCAAGATTGTTGAGAATTAGAGTGAGAATCTAGCCGATGTTAGGTTTCGAGTCTTCGCCTTTACAAAGGTTTTGATTGAGAATGATCAGTAGCTGGGGCTATATCGTGAGTATGTATTGAATATCCTAAGAGATGGATAGGAGGTCAAACCGACTAGGGTCAAGAAAGGAGCCTTTGTAAAGTCATTCAAAGTGTGTAGGGATGGCAAGGGACGCGGGCGGGCGCAGATAGTGTTTTCCCATGCCCAAACCCGCAATATTTGCAGGTACCCGTGCAGGTAGCGGGTATTTGCGGGTACCCAACGTGTTTTTAATTTTAATAATATATTTATATAATTTGTAATAATCAATATGTAAAAATAATTGTTACTTTAATAATATGATATTTATATGATAAATTTATGATCATAGTCAAATATGTATAATTTATTATGAAATAATAATAAAGTATATATATATATATATATATATAATCTTAAAATAATAATAAATATATATAAAAATTTAACTAAAAACTAATTATATAAATTCGCGGGTACCCACGGGGAGGGTATCACAAAACCCGCTCCCACCCATAAGCTATTATTGTGGGTACCCATTGCGGGTATTTCCACGGGTAACCACGGGTCAGGTTTTTTTGCCATCCCTAGACGTGTGTTTGTAACATACATTTGATTCCATTGTGAAGAACATATCCCGAGATCATAAGAGGAGGTGTAGATGTAGTTTACAAGTGGACCCACAAAAGAACCAAGATAAAATTCTTTGACGCACTCTCATATCCCTTTATCTCTTTAAAATTTGGTCTTTACATTTTTCTTCTGTTCTTGATTTTTCTTATAGATTCTTGTACTTGCTTATTATTTGTTTAGCATCTAGGATATTTTCTTTAAGAAAACTGAACCAGTAAAGATTATTTTTGGGATAACTTGTTTTGCAAGAAACTATTTTATTCAAGATTTTAAGAACCAGAATAATCAATTAGCTCTGATAATAATCGATTAGTTTTATTGATAATAATCGATTAGTTTTTACTGATAATAATCGATTATCCTGTGTAATAATCGATTATTTTGAACTATTTTTTAATATTCTCAATCAATCGGAAAAGCGGCTATAGTGAACTGTCACACCTATTCACCACCCATTCTCTATAAGTGTGTTTTACTCTGTGTTTACCCAACATAAATGGTCACAATTTCTGCCCTGACCTCCGTCGTTAATAGAAGGTCAGCTATACATGCTACATAATCTACCTAGTTAATACAAGTGGAGAAGTTAAGAATCAACGATCATTCAATTATTATCCCCTTCCGTTGTCTAATAGAACTTAAGATCTACCTCCCTTTATGTTTGAAGATCCATCTACATAGATCATCCATTTTTGGGTACATTCACTTGGCGATACTATAAGTTCGATGGTGAAGTAGATTAGCACATGCCTTTTGATTGCACGACGCGACTGTACCCTATGTTGTGTTCTAATAGTTTAATTACCAGAAAATGATTCTGTCGGCTAGCTAAGGTTTGTTGAGGACCTGTTTGATCATTGGTTGGTCATGAAGATAGTCGGGTAAGACTAGAAATATTATCTAAGTCGCTCGGTCATAAGTGCTAGATCATAAGCAACCTTTTCCTATTTTTGGTATCGATATTATGGTCCCTTTAAAGCTTTGCAGATGAAGTAGACTAATACCTCTTCCTTGGTGAAACATGAACCTATCCTATGCTTAGGTGTTGTGGCATTGCCTTCGGCATGAATGATGGTTTTTGGTCATACTAGGCTATGACTTGGGTCTACTCTGTAGTTGTCGTCATTTCCCTTAGTTAGATCAAACTTTCGGAGGATTGATAGTTGTATAGACTAGATCTTGTCCGATTAGTTATCAGCCCAGCTCCTAATGGATGATCGATGATGACCGATCCTAACACTGTGATGAGACACCATTCTTTCCACATTCAAATCCTACTTTGGGATAATTTATAACAAATATTAGATGATGAAGAGGGTAGATTCTAGGAAATGATTAAAGTGATTGAGAAGAATATGATTAGTAAATTTCAAAGTTAGAAATGCCTAAAATAATAATATTGGTATATATATATATATACATATAAAAAAATAAAATAATAATACTATAAGAGTCATGGTTAAAACAAAACACATGAATTGAAATATTTTATTTCTATTAATTTAACATTATGTTTATGCAGTGACCAATTTAACTAATATTTAAAGTTTAATGGGCAATTGCAAAAAAGTAGTTTATAGTGCCTACTAGGAAATGATACAAAGTCTAGGGTATTTTTATAGACTTTTCAAATATAGAAAATGGGATTTGAAAATTGAAATAAATTTAAAGTTGGTATATAAACTTATGGTTAGTTGACTCTTCACACCCTAAACTTTTCTCATGACTACTAGGAAATGACTTTATACCTATCAAGTTCACTTCTAAGTGTTGGTGATGTGGATCACTCATATTATTACCTCTTATTATGAGTTAACCGCTCGAGCTAGTCTTCTGTTTCTAACATCATAATATTTGAGTTTCTCTATTAGAGAGAGTTACAATATAAGCACCTTATAGGAAGTCTAAAACTTGCCAATGACATTCATTATATGTTAGAACCCTAGTACTTGTTGTGAATCTTATGATTTGTATTATAGTATATTGTTTGAAATTTTGTCATGTAAAATAAAAATCATATAAAATATTGCACCCTTGAGGGGAATTCCTATTCTCCTAACAAGGAGATTATCATAAAAATAGATATGACAATTTATTTTGGCCATACGCTAGCCTGAACGATAAAAATAAAAGAAATATAATTTAAAAAAAATATACATGTTTAATCATAATGATGACTAAACCACCCCCAAGATAGAGTCATTGCCCTAAGGGGCATGCATTTTACATTTTTAAACATTTCATTCATCATACATTAATAAAAAATACATCATTCAAAAAATACCTTAATGGATGCATAAACATAAAAAGTACATATTCAAACATTCACTCAATTATCCATTCATTTATGCATTCAAAAAATAAAAATATTCATTGATTGACTTATACGTACACATACATACATTGATATATAAAAATTCATCATCCACTACTTATGCATACATTTATTCATTCATCATAAATACATACATTAAAGAACATATCATTAAAAAAAATCATTTCATCCATGCATACGCTAACTCAAAAAAAACTATCGTTCAAAATAATTCATTAATGCATGCATATAAGAAGAAGACATTACTCATACAATCTTTTAATTAGCTATCCATATATGCATTTTTAAGAAACATACATCATTCATACATTCTCTTATTTATTTATATATTTATCTATTCACTTATGCATCAAAAATATATAATTCATGCATTCATCATTCATGTAAAAGACACATATAACTCAAACATTTATTCCTTCATTGATTCATTCTACTACTCATTCATGCACTCAAAATGAAAAAAATACATTATTTAAATATTCATTAACTTATGACTTCATATATTCATTAAAAAAAGTACATTACTCACACATTCATTCACTCATGCAATCGAAAATAAAAAATCATTTATTCATTCAATCATACATTCAAAAATAAAAAAAAAATCGATTGACTTATTCATTCATTCGTCACATTAACAAAAATCTTCATTAAGTAGCTTATACATTTATTCATTCATTTAATTATCCCTGCATACATTATTCATACACTCTTCTACTTATTCATTCATTACTTCATGTATACATGCATTTAAAAAAATAGTAAATAAATAAATAAATGATACATTCATTCATACACTCATTTAAAAAAATAAAATATAATGATCATACATTCATCTACATTTTTTCATTCACTCAATCATTCTAAAAAAAATTACATTCATGTATTCAGAAAGAAAAGTAATCATTCATTAAACTTGACATTCATTCATGCATAAAAATTTATTAAGCATTCATTAACTCATGTATACATGCAATTTTAAAAAATTAACATATTACTGATACATACATTCACTTATGCATACATTCATCAAAAAATAATAAATAAATAAATTATTCAAAAAAAGAAAAAAATCATTCATTCATTCATGAAAAGTACATCATTCATACACATATTTATTTATACATTCATTCACGCGTAGATTCATAAAAAACACTTCATTCAAAGATTGTGTCATTTCATTAACCATTTTGATATCTTCATTCATTATCATAAAAATAAAAAATAAAAAATGTCATACATCTTCCTATATATCATAACCTTCATGCATTCAAAGTCGTACATATCATAAATTGCATTTTCCAGCAGTCTTATTCATTCAAGAACAAATAAAATTACATGCATTCTCACATCTCATGCATAATAAAAAGATTTGCTTCCTTGCATCATTCATACATCCAAACATATGCATAGTCATACACGTTTCTTGCATTTCATACATCATTTTGAGTTATAAGTTGCATCTCAATTCATGTAACATGATAAAAAAATTCACTTTATGCACATCATGCATCAATAAGAAATCATTTTTTCTACATGTATCTCATGATCTCAGTGCTAAGGGCATTCATCAATGAAAGATTGATTTTAAGAACAATACTATTAGACTCGATTGAAAGCAATCAATATTGAAACTGAAGACATTTAAGAAGACATAGAACTCTCAATTTGTGGTTGAGTCCATACTCGATAGTGCGTTATCTTCAACCCCAGCAAAGTAGGAGACCAATTTGAAAAATTCTCTTCACTTGAGGACCACAATCAAGGTTAAACCATTCAAGCATTCACTCAGAAAGATTTACTTTCAAATGCACATCTTTTTAACAAATATATACTAATGCATTGATCATGCAGATTTTAACCTCTCATACATCACACTAACATCCCACACTACACTCTACAAATCATATTTACCCAAAAAAGAGAACACATAACCCAAATAAAATTAATCTATGCATTAATATGAGATATTTGATTGAAAAAATGATTCAAAAGTAAAATGGAGGATGATTCAAATGTAAGAATAAAAAAAATGATGTACATCTTCAAGCAAATGTTTCTAATGACACAAAATATTTTTTGTAATTCCTAAACATCTTGGAGATATCCCTAGTCACCCCATTTGAGTCTAGACATTATGAAATGATATAATTTTTTAATAACCCTCAATATTTCAATAGCCCAGAGAGAGTAACTTTTCATTAATTTTCCTTGACATTCAATTATTAAAGAAAAATATTCTTTTACATTAATCATGTGACCGAGGGATAAGAAAATACAAAGAATGTTCCTTCCTAAAAAAACAAAAAAAAAGAAGTAAAAAATTCCACTGAGAATCCTCAATTAATATCTCAGACAGAAGTTAGGGCAAAAGGGCAATATCAAAGATCACAAAAGGAACCCTTCATGAAAAATTATCGCCTTAATCATAGGTCATCCTTATCAAAACCTGAAAAATTCTTTTAATAGTTGAATGTCATGTTTGAAAAATGTTGAAAATAGGATAAAAAAGAAAGGTGAATGGTGGTTATGGGAAACACAAGTTTTGAACCTTATATCCTTTTCTTGAAAACCCTAGTCAAACCATGGTACAAGCTTAAAAAGACATTGTCAATGACATATTTGCTTAAGATGTGCATCATGACCAAAAAATGCTGACTCCACAAATCTCGCAAAAAATTGATAAAATATCTCATCTTTAATGATAAGTTAAAATTCATTATCACTATCATCATATCAACACAAGCCAAAACACAAATTAAATATCATCAACCATAATCAAATCTCAACCATTCATCCTTCATAACTTCACCATCACTCATAAGCCAAAGACAAATTCAATTCTATCATAGTCAACATCAGATCTACATTAGCCAAACCTAAACCGAATTCTATCATTACCATCACCACCATATCTACCCAAGCCAAACCTAAATTTTATCATCACTACCACATCACCACTCATAGCCCAAACACTTACCAAAATTTCCATGATCATTGTTTTAGAAAAAACGTTATGCACGAAATAAAGAGCAATAAAAGCAACAGACAATTGGAAGCCTCTCAAACTGGGGCAGGTTTTAAGATGATTCATGATCTAAAGCCTTGCAGTCCAAGTTTACCAAATCAATTTGAATAGAAGAATGACTCGGATTATCTCACACTAGGGTAGTGGAAGGTCACAAGAAGCCCAAACTGAGGCAATTTTTGGAATTGATATCATGTTCTTATGAAAGTTTATAAAAAACTTAAAATTGGGGCAATAGTGAAGTGACTTTTCTTGACTCCAAATTGATTCGATCAAAATAAGCCAAAATGCCTCAAGTGAGGAGAAAGCTCTTAAGTTATCATATTCAAAGACACCTTCAACAACGACTCCACATGTCTTCTACTTCCTTTTAATTCAAGTTGCCACATCGGGGGTATTCACAAAAAGAAAAAAAAGCAATAAAACAAAAAAAAAATCAAAAGAGTGTTAGGTTGAAAACCCACATGGACAACCCAGAAAAAGATGAGGGATCCTAAGTCGAAAACCTATGAAGGCGACTTGATATCGTAATAAAATAAGAGAATTTTCGACAGATGCCTACATATGGTATTCTGGGCAAAAATTAGGAAAAATTAAATGAACACCCCAAGTTGAAGACTTGCTACTGCATATCATCAATCACCCAAACTGGGGCAACTTGTTGGAGAATCTAAGTTGTAGCCTCCTGAGTGAAGACAAGAGTTCATAACAGGCACAGTGGAGAAATTTTTGTTGTTACGAAAAGCATCAACACTTTCGAGAAAAATTCTATGTAAGCCTATACTAGAGCAAAATAGCTAGGTTTAGTCATTGTCCTCAAGGTCATACTGGGGCGGTTTATGGATCACCTTAAGAGAAAGACATCTTCAAGTAAACTGAGGCATATTTTGATGAAAGAAAACTATGGTGCCAATCAACATCAAGCAACAAGGACCATTTTAGTTGAGTCTACAAAGGTTGATGAGTTCCGCCAATATATATATATATATATATATATATATATAAGTGATGCATTAGAACATTTGTACACAGATCTTACTCCTCATTTCATTCAAACAAAATATATAGTACTCATATCATACATGACATACATACATTAAAGTATAACTATATTTATCAATGTATAATCACATTTATATATCACAAACAAAAACAAAAAAAATCACGGCATAATCATTCATTGCATATAACTAGACATTCATTCACGCATCTTCACATTATTCTTTCTATAAACACAAACAAACAAACACACAAATAGAATATTGCATTGCATATAACCAAGCATTTAAATATGTATCCCTACATTATTCTTCTAATAAGCACAAATAAACAAAACAATGCATTGCATATAACCAAGCATTCAAACATGCATCCCTACACTATTCTTCCAATAAGCGTAAATAAATCATTGCATTGCATATAACCAAACATTTAAACATGCATCTCTACATCATTTCTCTAATAAACATAAACAAACAAACCAAAAATTGCATATCATACATCTCATAATACATTTATACACAATGTCTGCATTAACAACCAGTGCGGAACATTACATTCCGCAAGTGAATTTTCTAGCTTTGCACCAAAACCTCCATTATGGCAACACAGGTGCCTCAACAAATTCCTGGTTCTTTTTGGTAGCATGGGTGCCTTAGCAAATCCTTGATTCTTTATGGCAACATGCGTGCCTCAACAAATCCCTTATTCCTTACGGCAACATGGGTGCCTCAGCAAATCCCTGATTTCTTATGGCAGCACAAGTGTCTCAGCAAATCCCTGAATCATTTTAGTAGCACGGGTGTCTTAGCAAATCCTGAATCATTTTGGCAGTACAGGTGCCTTAGCATGATGTTAAGGTTCCTACATCTATGTGATTAGGTTAACCAAAATTCAAATATAAAGTAACTTTATTTTATTTATTTTAGTATTTTCGAAATTATGATATTAAATTAATAAAAAATAATTAAAACTATTTTTATAAAATAATTAGATAAATATGCTTGTCATATTCCCATAAGCTTCTATTTGAATTAAAAAAAACTAACAAGTAATATGTGGTCAAATCTGTGTTAGTTAGTCTCCTAAAATCAAGAAATCTTGTTAACGAAGTTGAGAGATTAACTAACTTAATTTTAGAAATCTGGTTAACTAACTCTCCTTCCCTGGCAGAATCACAACCGCCATATCTACATACTTTCCTTTCCTTGGTGTTGACTTTCTAGTCCTCCAATCACACGTAGAAACATATCCTTAGTCTAGGTGCAACCTGCCACACTTGATCTATGCATTAGTGTGAGCACAGGATCACACGCACACAAGACCACGGTTGAACCTGTGCATCCTTCAACTCAGCCCATCAGACCGTGTCATGTGTCCAGGTGTAGTAAGACTACATACTCTCTCCCACCCACGATCAAACAAAATTATTTCTTTTTTTATTATATTTGTATTTTCATACCATAGTACCATTTAACAAATAAAAAATGTAGTTTTTTGTATGATATATAATCGAGACTAGTCCAAAAATAAAAGAATTTATTTTTTGAACAAATAAATAATTTTTTTGGATAAATATCTTTTAGGTGTCAGTGACAGAATACACCTAGAAGGGGGGTTGAATAGGTGTCGCGGTTCCCAAATACTGTTATTCACACCAAAACCCTATTCTGGAAAATCACTCAGTTAATCGATTAAAGGATTGCCTTGATCGATTAAATCATACTTAAGAGACAGTTGCTGAATGGCTCGATTGCACAACCACTCACTGATTAGACAGAAATGATACAACAGATATATTTGAACAAAAATGATCTTTATATGGCAGAGTTACTATATTCAAATTATCAGTAAAATAGACAATTAAAAACAACTTAAAACAGTAAAGAGATAAGGGTAAGAAATAGCTGCAACAAGGTTTTTATACTAGTTCGTTTTGCAGTCCACTACAAAACTACATCAAATCCCCCCTTCCGATCTTGGGAGATTTTCTTCACTAAAACTGAAGTCAATGTATATTAAATACACACTTCCAATTACAAGACCTTGAACGCTACCTTCTTGAAATCCCAGAACTCCTATCTTGGTTTGACCACACTTATCGCCTAGGAAAACCTTTCCTACGATCCAGCCCCAGCCAAGAGTATGTTCTAAACTCAAGACCTCCAAGTCTTGGTGAAGACTCTCTGTATCTCGTTGGTGGTACGACACCAAGAGATGACTTTCCTTGTTACAAAAATACAACAAAAACAAAGCAATGTGAAGCACAAAATAGCTCAAATATTACAATTAAGAACAAGCTATAAACCCTATACAAATCTCACAAATTATTATGAATATGTATAAGATCAGAATCATGAAGAACATGTAATTTCTATCCTAAGAAATCTCTAAAAGAAATGAAAGAATCATGCAAGAAAAGATAGAATGATGAACACATTTAATCACATGCAATGGATGACATTTTAATCCCTAACCATGATACTATCTCTCACTATTCTCTCTGCCTATATGACATACAATTAGCACGAAAATGTGCAACTTAGCAATTCTAAAAATGAATGAATGAATGTGTGAAGCATGGTGTAAAATCACAGTTTATATAGAAAAGTTGTTTTATGTCCAGTTAATCGTTTAAGTGCCCTTTTAATCGATTAACGGGTTGTTTAGAATAATTGAATTCTGTTTTTCAGTTATCTGTTGAAACTGATTAAAATTGTTTTCACGTTAATCTATTAAAGCCATACTTAATCGATTAACTGACATATTTTCAGTTAAGATATTAAATGGTAAACTACCTATATGTTATGCTCATCAACTATACATGTTTTACTATTATGTTATGCCTAAAATGCACAAATAACATGTATGATTAATGCATGAACATATAATAAACTAGATGGCATGTCTCATGTAAATGATATGATGGTTTTTAGAACTTGTGAGCTTTGCATCTAGGTTTACCTAACCTAGACTCAATAACTAAGACACATATCTAAGACTCTAGTTTAGACATGAAGCTCTTGAATCTTTGGCATGTTGGTTTGTTGAGTTATCTTTAAGTTTTCACTAAATCCTTTGTCTTCATCAAAACATAGGCAAACTAAGTGCTATCTTGACACTTTTACACTTTCAATCTCCCCCTTTTTGATGATGACAAACTCAACACCAAATTGTTTTTGATGCATAGCTTGAAGATGGTTATAGAATGAATGGTTGTTGATTTCAGAGTTAAAGCACATAGCTAGACAATGGAAACTGAATTTTATTTTACAACCTGCACACATCAAACAACAAAACAACCTTTCTCCCCCTTTTGACATTAAAGATAAACTAAATGAATTTTAGTCAAAATTAAGAAGAGATATGAAGTGAACTCAAACTGTAATTAATCAATTAATATTGGGAATGTAATTAATCAACCAGTTGATGGAAAAATTGAACACATGCACAAATTGATTAGGGTTTAATCGATTAAGACAATAGGTTAATCGATTAAAAACACAGAATACAACAATTTGACAGATTTAATGGCATGGAAGGTTATACATGAACTAATCAATCATGAAATGATCAAGCATTTATATTATAGCATTCAAATAGCAAGCTCAATCAAACATAAGACATACATATAACCAAACATGATTAAGGACCATTAAACATGTATTCATACTATATTTGACATAAATAGGAATGTTATGTAAGCAAATTAAAAATCAAAATAGTAACGATTTCAGTTCAAATGGCATGCATATCAAGTCACAGTAGTGCAGCAAAAGTAGATAGTTAGAGTTACAACCCAAAAAGCATAAGAGAAAATATGTCTCAAGAGTACAAAGCAGCATAAATCCTGAAAATTAGCCATATAGAAGAACTAAACCTAAGGCAACCTAAGGTCTAAGGACTTCTAATCTAGGGATGAGGAGGAGGATCTCTGTCATCAGGTACAATCAGACTACTATCACCACGGATGAGGAATCTCAGCTTCTCAAATCCTACACAAAATCTCTCATTTTGTGTCTTAGCAGTGTTGTGAATAAAGCTCCTCATAGCCTGATAGTGGTTATCGATGTAGGTAACCTGACGCTCCTCGAATTGTTCCAAATCTGTATGGTAGGAGTCCTTCAACGACTGAAAATGTAAATCCATTATGTTATTCAACCTTTGCTCTATGTCGTCCAACTGAGCTAATCCAAAGGATGGTTCCTGCGGCGCATTTCCAGATGGCTCCCCTTGAGTTTCTGCATTAGGCTGATCTGTTCCAACCTGATCCTCATCATCAGACAGATCCAAATCCACGATAGTGTAATCCTCCTGGTATTGCCAAGTACTTCCATACTTGTAGATACCCATCTTGTGGATAAGGCTTTCACCAACAACGTGATCTTCATCAGAAGTCTCTATGACGATGGTGTCATATATGTCAATATGCAGATAGTCAATGATTCTCTATATGAAGATACTATAGAGCAGCAACTTGGATTGCAATGTAGAGACATTATACAGGACCTTCAGGATCTCCTCAAGCCAATTAACCATTATATTCTCCTTAACATCATACATGAATTTCAGATCATTAACAGTTGGTTGTGCATGATTGGTGTTTCTCTGAACTAGAATGTAAGCAATCAGATAGTGAAGCAATCTATTCTCTATAGATAATGAACCAGATTTACTTAGGTCTCCATGGACATATAGATGGGGACCTCTCAGACATGGTTTGTAAACCTCAACAACATCAAAATCCTTAAGCCATTCACAATCAGCTAAGCTAACACCAATAGTGGATAAGCCACCCACATTCATAAAAATGTCACTATCCATCTCAAATAGATTTCCTGAAACCATAGACCAATATTTTCTATCCTTATAACGAAAGTTGGTATAAAATTCTCTAATTAACGCGGGTAAAGATTACCCGTTAATTCCAAAAACAACACAACTCCCTGAGCTTGCATACCTTACGGAAACTCAAAATTTTGTTCTGCCATCCAGGTTAGATCAACATACCTTATGTACATGGGTTTCCTTTCCTGAAACTTTGACAACAGGGTCTCCTTAAGTATGAGTGAGTAGTACAAATCTCCACGGTCGTGCCTCACGTTCGGATTTGAAGATGAAGCATTAGAAGGCTTACGAGTGCATTAAGCAGTTGTCTTGAACCTCTTCGAACGTCCTCTTTCCATTGTGGATTGAAAACCGTGAGTGATGAGAGGAGAAGAAGGATGAGGGAGGGAACCTAAAGCTTAGGGTTTGGAATTGGGAATGGGGTTTCTTGGGGAATTTGAGATAAAGATGGGAATTTGAGAGAAAGATGGGTAAAAATGAGACTTAATTCTTCTTTTAAGCTATGAATTCGAATTTTGTTGTTACTTTTGAGATTTTGAGAGAAAAGGGGGAAGAGAGGGTTTGAAAAAATGGCAAAAACACTACTGATTCTAATTTATCTGCTGCCGTTAATCGATTAAGAGCTTTATTTAATCGATTAAGCAGTGTTAAAATTCCAGATTTTTTAAAATATGAGCCCAGGTAATCGATTAAAATGGAATCTTAATCGATTAAATTTAGTGAAAAATGAAATGTTTGCTACTGGAACTCATTTTAATCGATTAATAAATATAGTTAATCGATTAACTGGTATCAGATTTGTAGAATCAAGAGGTTTTTGGATTTTAAAAGCATGCATAGATTTCTAACATATATCAAGCAATTTCTACTCAAACACATATACATTTTCAGCTTATCATACAAGCTCATGAGTCATAATAGGAATATACTGCATTCACAAAAATATACATTTTGAAGCATATAAGACATTAATCATGTGAAGCACATAATAAAGTTTTAGACGATTTTAATCCAGATAATTTTCATCAAGGATTCCAAGTTCTCTTCGAAAAACATAGAAAGTATCTCGTGAGAGGGGCTTGGTGAAAATATCAGCCAATTGCTTAGTAGTTTCAACAAATTCAAGCATACAATCACCTTTTTGTACAAGGTCACGCAAGAAATGATGTCTAGTTTCTATATGTTTGGTTCTGGAATGCAAAACAGGATTCTTGGATAGGTTTATAACATTTGTATTATCACATTTTATAGGAATCTTTTCTAGGTTAAGTCTAAAGTCCTTAAGTTGCTGCTTCATCCATAGGATTTGAGCGCAACACACACCAGCGGCAATGTATTCCGCTTCGGTGGTGGACAAAACAACACGCGCTTGCTTTTTACTGTGCCATGCAACTAAGGAACTACCTAGAAAGTGACAAGTTCCACTAGTGCTCTTCCGATCCAACTTACATCCCGCAAAATCGGAATCAAAATATCCTACCAAGGATAATGAGGCATCTCTAGGATACCATAATCTCATATTAGTTGTTCCTTTTAAATATCTCATGATGCATTTAACAACAGTATAATGTGAATCTTTATGCAAAGCTTGAAATCTTGCACACATACAAACACTAAACATAATATCGGGATGACTCGCAGTTAAGTATAATAATGAGCCGATAATCCCTCGATACTTGGTTACCTCGATTGCTTTTCCCTTTTCATCTTTGTCTACATAGCAAGTGGACACCATAGGTGTTGAAGCTTTTTTATATTTTTCCATGTCGAACTTCTTCAGTAACTCCTTGCAGTATTTCAATTGATGAATGAAGATGTCACTTTCCATTTGTTTGACTTGTAGCCCAAGAAAGAAGGTCAGCTCACCCATCATCGACATCTCAAATTCACCCTGCATCATCTCAGAAAATTCGTTACATAGAATGTCATTAGTAGATCCGAAGATTATATCATCAACATATATTTGAACTAATAATACATGATTATCTAATCGACGAATAAAGAGGGTAGTATCAACCATACCCCTCACGAACCCTTTTTCCAAGAGGAAAGAGCTCAATATATCATATCAAGCTTTGGGAGCATGTTTCAGGCCATAAATGGCCTTTTTGAGCTTATATACATGATTCAGATATTTTAAATTTTCAAAGCTAGGAGGTTGATCTACATATACCTCCTCTTGAATATAGCCATTCAAGAAGGCGCTCTTGATATCCATTCGAAAGAGCTTAAAATTCATAATCGATGCAAAGGATAAAAGCATCCTAATGGCCTCTAATCTGGCTACAGGAGTGTAGGTCTCATCATAATCGATGCCCTCCTCCTGGTTGTAGCCTTTGGCCACTAAGCGTGCTTTATTTCTTATTATCAAGCCAGATTCATCTAATTTATTACGAAAGACCCATCTAGTACCAATAATTGGATGTTCTTTAGGCTTAGGGACCAAGTCCCATACATTATTACGCTTGAAATGGTTTAGCTCTTCTTCCATAGTTATACCCCAGTGCACATCCTCAATGGTCTCATCGATGGTCTTTGGCTCGATTTGAGATACAAAAGCAACGAAGTTACAAAAGTTGCGTAAAGAGCTACGGGTTACCACCCCCGTAGTTATATCACATATCACTTTGCCGAGTGGATGATCCTTCTTTGGCAGGTCCTGATGCTCATCTTGGACAATTTGCTCTGCTTCTTCTTTGTCATGGTCCATGTCCATAGAGTATGCTTCTTCTAAAGCACCTGCAACATCATCAGAAAATACCTTGCTTCTCTCTTTTGGAGAAGATTCATCAAAATGGACATGCATATACTCTTCTACTTGCATTCAATATTTATTAAAGACTCGATAAGCTTTACTATGCAATGAATACTCCAAAAATATACTCTCATCAGCTCTTGAATCAAATTTACTTAAAGCTCTCTTTCCATTATTTAATATAAAACATTTACAACCAAAAGCATGTAAATGAGCAATATTAGGTTTTCGGCCTTTTAAAAGTTCATAAGGAGTTTTTGAAAAAGTAGGCCTCAAGAGTATACGGTTAATCACATAGCAAGCTGTATGCACTGCATCAGCCTAAAAATGTTTAGGAACCTTGCTTTCGTTTAGCATGGTTCTAGCAAGCTCCTCTAAGACTCGATTCTTCCTCTCAACAACTCCATTTTTTTTAGGGGTACGAGGGGCCAAAAATTTATACATAATACCATATTTATCACAAAATTTATCAACTTGATGGTTTTCAAATTCGTCACCATGATCAGATCGAATATATATTATCTTATGGTTAAACTGATTTTGGATTTGTTTGGCAAGGTTTTTGAAA